>NC_074672.1:16147130-16360342 GCF_029448725.1 Salvelinus fontinalis | reverse complement strand
GTTTTGTCCTACAGGTAATGTTATTGTTAATATGTTTGTCTGATGGAAAGCCTTGTGAGTCCGTTCCCACTCCTCCTCCCACTGCATCCTCTCACCTCCTCTCTCTCTCTCCCTCCCTCCCTCCCTCTCTCTTACTTCCTCTATTCTTCCACTCTCCCCCTTCACTTCATCCCTTGCCTTTATTCCCTTCTGCTCACCCTCCTGCATTCATATTCTCTCTTTCTTTTTTACCTTTCCTCCCTTCCCTATTCCTTCTCTTCCCTCTCTCACTCTGTGTGTCCTCTTACCAGGTGTGAGCATGATGACTGAGAGGATGACCAGCGATAGAACACCCACAATCACCACCATGGCGATCGCAATGCCCTTCCAATTCCGTGGTGGACCAGTAGAAGCATGCATGTCCTGCCAAGAGAAACACACACACATACAAACATATGCACATACACAGTGATGAGCGTTGTGACACACACACAGCCGAGGGAGAGAACATTAGTGCTGCTTCATTTCCGTAGCCTCACAGCGAGGTTTCTCTGTCAGACAAGCGGATCTACTGTGCAGGCTACAGGGAGACTCTGGGGGAATAAGAGCTGCTCACAGCCTTTCACTATGACAGCAATCTGTGTGATTTAGAGTGATTCTCCTTAAAGCAGAGCGAGAAAGTTTGCCAGTGAGAAGCTTGAAATTAATTGCAGACTATATTTTCTGTCATGGCGTAATTTCTCGATACTGTCGCCTCATTTCACCTGTTACAGCTTTAATGGGGCATATGGTAGGGGTTGGGAGGGGGAGGTGCGCACTTTCCATGAAAACTAGAAGACCAGAAGACATTCTGCAAGAAAAGCATTTGTTGGAAACATCTGCATAGAAGTCTGTGGTGCAACATGATAAATCAAACAGACTCGACGGGAATTGAACAGAAAGTTTAAGAACACAAGGTGAAACATAAATAAGATTGGGCATTACAGTACAAGAAACAGCTGCCATAGGAATATTATGTCGGTATATTTTCTTCAGATGCTCCTTCGAGCTCTGCTAGAAAGAGGGAGCCGTGGTATCAGCAATTAAAGATAACGGCAGACAAGCTACTCTGTGATCCCTGGATCACAGAGGAACAAACTCCCTCACGACGCCAGGACAGCGGAGTCAATCACCACCTTCCGGAGACACCTGAAACCCCACCTCTTCAAGGAATACCTAGGATAGGATAAAGCAATCCTTCTGCCCCCCCCCTTAAAAGATTTAGATGCACTATTGTAAAGTGGCTGTTCCACTGGATGTCATTAGGTGAATGCACCAATTTGTAAGTCGCTCTGGATAAGAGCGTCTGCTAAATGACTTAAATGTAATGTAATGTAATCCCTCCGGGTGTCTGCCTGTCTGAGACCGGACGCTGGAGCCCAATGCTCACTGATGTGTGAGAGCTCAATCACAGAGCAGCCATAAAGCTCAGCCTTCATTATGGCCGCCTGCCTCTGTAGCCTGGCCTTGTCCTTGGAGCGACAGAGCCACGGCCGGGCTGCTGTCCCCCATCACCATCACCTTCCTCCAGGCCTTGATGTGGCCTGGAAACAGCCATGCGGATCGCTAGTTGACAGATTGCTGATCCTCCATCAAGCCCTGTGTTACACCAACTGTATCTGAACCGTCACTATACAGCAACTTTAGCACTCACACACACACACTAATTTATCCTTATGCAATGTACAATCCCCAATCTTGGTCATACATACTCAGAACCTGTCTGCATACTCGAAACTTGTGTGAAATGTCTCACAATGGGAAAATGGGGCGCTACCGAGGAGACAACTCCTATACCTTGACTGGTTGCCAGTATAGATTTTATTTTATTAGGATGCCCATTAGCAGATGCCAATGGCATCAGGTAGTCTTACTATGGTGTCGTGGAAAATTGCGAGATTATGTTATAGCGCTTGTAAAATTATATTATAATCTTTGTATTGCATTAGAATGGTTGTTTTATTCGACAGAATAGAATCTGTCGACTATTGTGTGTGTGTGTTCCACTGAGGATGGGCCTCTATGAGATAGCACTGACAGAGGAGATTTACGATGTCTTTGGCCAATAAAGCCTAAAGAGCATTCCAGATAGTGAGGTAATGTTTTTGTACTATGAAATACCAGGAACAAGATTAGAACCTCGTCTTAGAGACCAAACTGAACGATAATTTATAGCTAATGCTATCTGGCTATGGGATACTCCTTTCTCAAGTTAAAGGCCCTTTGTGAAGAGTTCTGTGGTTCGTCATGTAAGTTGAGAGGGGTGTATCTTGGCTATAAAATATCTTTGTATTCGACTGTAGGGACTCTCAGAATTCATTATACACACTGAATTGATCTGAGAGTCAAAGGGCTATTGTAATGCTCATAATATTATTAAAGATTAAATTTAAGTATACCTCTGATTGGTGTGTGGTTTGTAACTCTCCTCATTTGGTAATACAGGAAATTGCTACGACAGGGGTCTGACACATACCAAAACACATTAACACATTGACACATTGTGTATGTACTGACATGTACTGTATGTGAAACTGATAGATGCACACACACACTACAACAAGTAGGTCACATGGGGGAGAGGCGTTGTGCTGTGAGTTGTTTCTTAATTTGGTTTGCTGTTCACTTGCGCTACATGAGATGGAAGGGAGTTCCATGCAATCATGGCTCTGTATAATACTGTACATTACCATGAATTTGTTCTGGACCTGGGGACTGTGAAAAGACCCCTGGTGGCATGTCTGGTGGGGTAAGTGTGTGTGTCAGGGCTGTGTGTAAATTAGACTATGCAAACCATTTGGAATTTCCAACACATTAATGTTTCTTATAAAAACAAGAAGCAATGCAGTCAATCTTTCCTCAACTCTTAGCCAAGAGAGACTGGCATGCGTAGTATTGATATTATCCCTATAAAGAGCAAAATGTGCCCCTCTGTTCTGTGCCAGCTGCAGCTTAACTAGGTCTTTCTTTGCAGCACTTGACCATATAACTGGAAAATAATCAAGATAAGGTAAAACTAGAGCTTGCAGGACTTGCTTTGTGGAGTGTGGTGTCAAAAAAGCAAGCATCTCTTTACCGCAGACAGACCTCTCCTCATCTTTACAAGCATTGAGTCAATATGTTTTGACCATGGCAGTTTGCAATCTAAGGTAAGACCAAGTAATTTTGTCTCCTCAACTTGCTCAATAGCCACACCATTCATTGCCAGATTCAGATGAGGTCTGGGACTTAGGAAACGATTTGCACTAAATACAATGCTCTTAGTTTGACAGATGTTCAGGACCAGTTTATTACTGTTTATTACTGGCCCCCCAGTCTAAAACCGACTCCAACTCTTTGTTTAGGGTTGCACTGATTTCACTACAGTAGCTGTGGTTGCTGACACGTATAGGGTTGAATCGTCAGCATACATGGACACACAGCCAATGTCTTATCTTTATTAGATCATCCTGGCTCCGGTTTCATAACACGTTCAAATTAAAACCACTACTTGCTGGGCCAGTAGGGACAACACCCACCGCGGTCCAGAGAGATATCAAACCAATCCAGGCTGTAACACAACCGGTTGATAAATGGACATTTATCATTGCTACAGTTGTAAATGTCTATATATTATTATTACTATCTCATTCCCTTCTGGTTTTTTTACCTGCACTTTTGGAGCTTGGAGCATAAGAATTTCACTGTACCCTGCGATTACATCTGTGACCCTGTGCATGTGACTAGAAAACTAATCGAATCTAATCTAAAGCAGACACACACACACACACGTGTAGACCCTAGCAGAGACACATGGTTAACCTAATTCCTTTGCTCTGATGAATCTACTATAGACAGTGTTTTGATTTCAAAGTCCTCCCCTAATGACTGCATACAACACTCTGCTAAAACATCCTCCCTAATAGGATGCACCGTGACGGGAGGTGGGGTACATTAGACTACACTTCCAATTAAGGCTGCACGCACCGTTGTAAGAAGATAGAGGGAGAACCCTGTGCATGCTGGCTGGGGGAAGAGGGAGTTTTGTCAAAGTTGCAAAAGAGACACAGATACAGGAGACAGGAAGAGAATCCCAAGTGTGGATATACACAGCCACCACAGTCTGGGTGGATTTCAGTGATGGTGATGCTAAATCTGAGGAATTGAGGATCCAACACAGCACTGGCTGCCAGAAGAGGTGGACAGATGAGGGATTAGGTCCTGTCAGTGAGAAACCTGCTTCTAGGAGTTTGATGTTAATATCACCATCAGGCACACTTTCTGCTGACCCAGAAAAGATCCTCATCAAATGAAAATAAATGAATAATGTTTAACACACTCCTCAGTGAGCCATCCCTCCCGAAAGAGAGTCGAGAGGAGCCTCCAGATAAAGCTTTGATGAAGCTGTCAGTCAAACCGACACACGGGCAATCTACTGCTATGCAAAATGTAGATTTGTAAGGGCAACCAACCATGGATCTCTTGGGGAGAGCACCTGCGAGAGTCCTCCACAAACATTCCAGTGCTGACTAAGTTCATTGCATCAGTAAAAGGTAACAAAGCTCCACTCCCAACATGGCAAACAGACAGAGCAGATCAAGGGAATTACCCTCAACGAAATGAGATGATTGATACATTGTGCTGCTGAACAAGGTCCAGTGGGAAACAATTAATAGAAAGAAAGCAGCCCGTAAAAGGGACTTTTAGATGGACGGACCACTGCAGAGCATCCCTCCCCGCAAAATATGACAACTTGTGGAATCACTGGACATATACATTGACCCCTTTTTCACTGAGAAACTCAACTAACGATTACAGGTAACAGCCTCTTCTTTAAATGAAACACATGCTGTATGTACATTGTAATAAATTCATTTTATTGATTGGCTACAGACTCAATAAGGGAAACCACACAAAATACAATTTGCTCCCAATGCACCAGAGCTAGTTGGTGGGAGATTCCATATGGCTGTTAAAAATTCATGAATTAGACTCTGGGGGATCTCCTTAACTCCTTGTCGGTCTTTCATTGGAACAGGTGGTGAAGATACCACAATAAATCATCTGAAGCAGAATCACACAGCTAGTGAAGCTACTGTTGACACATGCTGACTCTCATCTACAAATGGGCATTTCCATGTAAAAGTTCATAGGAGTGTATCAAATTGAGTGTCAAATGAAAGCTAAGACTGTATATTTTTGGGAGATTAAGGCATAGATTCCTTTTTCAACCATTTTCCATCCCCCCCAAAAATTGTCAAAGGTAAAGGCTTTGTTATCTGGATAAACAGGTGGAAAAGGGCTCTTAGAAAACATCTACCAGGAAAAGTCTTAAACGGTATAAGAAATGCATCAAAACACAATAATATTGACGTAAAGACACTTATATTTCGTTTCTGAGAAATTGTTGACCTTCTGTAAGTTGAAGAAATATTGCCTTGTGCTTTGTAATTCTGTTACCAAAAACTCACATATCTTTATGATGTTTTCAAATTTCTCTCCCTCGTGAGGAGGGAGGATAGTGAAAGTTTACAGAAGTAACAAGTAAAGGTAGACCTATCAATTAGTTATAGGGATTTTACTGATATACATTTTCTTTATGAATTAGTAAATGATTTAAACTCCTAATTCCATTACCAAATTGGTAATGGAATTACCAAAATATCATTAATGAAATTACTGCAACTGAATTGGCTACAATGGGAAATCATAATAGTCACAAACCACAGTTGGGTCACCTGCTACTGTCCTCCCTTACACTGGCATACTGTTAAGTTCAGCTCAGAATTGTTTTCTTAGACTTTCTGTTATCTGGTGGTCAAACCAAGAGTGTTAAAACAGTCTGGAAAACCCCTCCCTCTCTCTCTCTCTGCCTCTTACTCTCCAGTTAATGTCAACACTCGCAGCTCTTACTGGGAGAGTTGAAATTTGGTCATTCCACCCTGGCCTTGATGTTAACGTCCATAAACGGACCGAACTGGACCAAATCTGAACCTAGCATAGTTTGGATAGCACAGTACAGTGCAGTTCAGTACAGTACAGTGAGTAGAGTATAGTAGAATACAGTAGAATACAGTACAGTACAGTATAGTGAGTAGAGCACAGTAAAGTACAGTACAATACAGTACAGTGAGCAGAGGGTGGGGACAGATCTTTTCCCCATCATATTTTGGTGGGTCATAGAGAAAAAAATCACTGTTTTATAGCTCATCTCATGCTATTGTTCACATTTTGTCATGAGGCTTAGACAAAATGTTGCTGTTTTAAAGCTAATTTCCTGCTGCTCAACACACCTTTCACGAGGCTGAGAGAGAATTATGCCGTTTTAAAGCTTATTTCTTGCAATTCTACACATTTTGCTATCATATGCTTTCTACGGGGCCCCCAATCAATATTTACTTTCTTGCTTGCCTCACATCCTAAAGGGTTGTAGGTGGTAGGCTATGGATGTGGTGTTGAGGAGGCTGACAAATTTGTCCTATGGGCTAATACCACATAATGCAGCACTTGCCTCAGTCACATGGAACAGGCACACTGCTTTAGCCTCTTCTGCTGCAAGGCATTCTCCTTTCCCTTTCATGCATCCCACCAAGCATTATAAAATGACTGTACAAAAGGGCTCTGGGTGGGTACTGCATGACTGCTGCCCCCGCCACACATCCAGTCCTCCTCAACATTTACTACTCCTCCTCATTGTCGTGTCTGCCTTGGGGAGAATGGGGTGTGATGCCACTGTAAAGCATGGGCGAGAGGAGAGATGTGATATGAGAGAGATGTACATGTCCTTTCAGATCCTGATGCAGGCACACACAACTGATAAATACAGCCTGAATAATCTGTTTCCCCAAACCCATCACAGATAAGAGCTCCCTATCTGTCTACAGAAGTGTGACATCTGTGAAGACAGAAGCAAGCACCGAGGTGCAGTAGCTACATGAATTGCTTTGCTGTGTAAAATAAAAGGCAATGATTGGGACTGGGCCATAGCACAGAGAGACATTAGCCTGGGAAACGATAAGGAATATGGATACGCTGACTAGTGTTTGTGGCTTCCTTGTTTAAGATACAACATTGAAGGGATTTATTCTAAATTGAGGGGATATGTAAAACAATCCCGACTGGCCACTTCAGACAGAAAATACATATAATGTATTTTCAATTACTTACAATGTCGCACACTATGAAACATACCAATACAATCTAATACTGCACTGACTAAAAACATTTTTGATAACAGACTGACACATGATTTGTCAGCCATATGCATTAGTGCAGCTCTGAACTGAAATTCTGCCATGGTTCAATTGCTGCTGTCACTGAGAAGGTGATGGGTGATGTATATTCTTAGTTAGACAATTTGGCAAGGCTATAAAGTATTACTGTACTCGAGATGAAAAGCATACAGCAACAGACTAACTCATCTCCAGGGGCAATGTAATTCTCAGAGAATACATAAAAAAATGTTTGCAGCGATCAGCAACTGTCCACAAAGATGCAACCAACTACCGTCACATGTTGTGACTTTGACATTTCTTGGCGTCAGCAATTCTGCGACCTATTGACAGCCTGCAAGTAGAGCTACATAACATGCAAAAACTGTTGCAACTTCTTACTTCTCTGTTCGGATAGGCTCACAGAACTGCTGAATGGGTATGTAGTGGACATAATTCATTACAAAGGAGCAAAGAAATATGACATTAAAATCAGTGGCAAAAAAAGTATGAAATGTAAATGCAGGAAAACATAGGATCTGGCGATAAATAATAGGCTACTTTGATATTCAGATTTTACATCAATTTAATTGAGTGGGTAAATTGCCTATACACTTTATACAATTAGGCTACAGAATAAAATGAATTGTCCATCCATCACCTGCTCATTCACACTCTGTGATTGCAGAGCTCTCTTTATCAGCATGCAGTATAAATATTTAATAAAGTAAGATCCTCCCCTTTGGCATTGGTAATCCGGTCATGATTTCACTTCAGATTACGCTACAACTGAACAGCCATGTCAGATCTATACACACAACACACATAAATATTTCAATTGCGATAACCGCAAAGGGAATGCATGAGGTGTATTCAAATCTACAGAATTTAACTGTGTCAGTTTAACAAAAAGTAACCACATTAAATCAGTTTGCGATAGAAGAGACGAATGCTGATATGTTTTGGGCTACAATGCACGACCACTGCAGTCAGTGCAGTCAGAGCACAGAAGCTTGTTCAAGAAATGGCAGTATTAATGGCATATTTAAAGTATGAATGAAAGATTAAAACGCAAAAACAGATACTTATTGGTAATCAAATCATGTTGATTTAAATGAAAAGACGCTGACTGGTCACAACAGAGAAATACTAACAGGCGCATTTACAACAGTAGCCTACAAGAACATACGCGCACATTCACGCACACGCGCAACTTCAACGTTTATGCATGCTTATCAGAGAGCTGCATCAATGATATTTTACAACAAAAATAAATCGTGGAAGCAGCTTAAAAATAATGAAACTATTCAGTAAGCCATTTACCAGGTCCGTGGTCATGTTCTGTTGAGTAGTGGCAATCATCTTTGCTGTCTTCAACAAGCGTCTTCAAAGAATTAAATCATGCTCCTTTTAGCGTTTGGTCTGCATGCATGCGTTGTTCGCAAGTTGTCCAAGTGAAAACATTGATCGCTCTCTCTCTCTCTCTCTCTCTCTCTCTCTCTCTCTCTCTCTCTCTCTCTCTCTCTCTCTCTCTCTCTCTCTCTCTCTCTCTCTCTCTCTCTCTCTCTCTCTCTCTCTCTCTCTCTCTCTCTCTCTCTCTCCATCTTCCTCTGTCTCTGAGGGAGGAAGAGTTTTGTGTGTGTGTGTGTGTGTGTGTGTGTGTGTTGTTCTGTATATGGTTATTTGACAATTCCTCACAGATTTTCAATCCATACCACTGATTAGCTCAGAAATTAATCAAGACACGGTCAAAACCTCTGTCTCAACAACATTTCATGGTCATATCCACTGGGCACACACTGGTTGAATTAACGTTGTTTCCACCTCATTTCAATGAAATTATGTTGAACCAACGTGGAATAGACGTTGAATTGACGTCTGTGCCCAGTGGGTAAGTAGTCGCGGGGCTGAAGGCTGGGCTGCTGGTCTTACTGTTGCATGCCAGCACTAAATCACAGCTACTGAATTCAAATAGCCTAATTGTGATGGCAATATAAATATAACATCCCAATAATCAATATGATATAATAATAATAATAATAATAATAATAATAATAAATACGAATGAATGTTAATTAATACTAACGCTTAATAATGATCATAATAATCATCATAATTAAAACGTAATATTGATTATTGTAGATTTTCCCAAATGTTCATTCATATTTGCCACATTTTATTTAGGTTACTGTTGCTTGCTTGCAGGACTGTCTGATCCAGGATCAGAGCTAAGTGGTAACCGTTTTATGGGGCTGCTGGCCCACATACGCGTTGACGTACAGCTACGTGATAAACGTCAGTTGATATTCATTGGCTAGTGGGTAAATTTGAAATGAAACGTGCCTGTCTAACTTGAATACACACTTCCAGGAGCTGAGTTTGAGATGATCCGAACAAAAGAATAACACACTTGCTCATCCAGTGCCAAAAGAGAGGTCAAAACATTTGGCTGTGAAAAAGTTTAGGTGTTTTGTCTGCCTTATTTCATTACTCAGAGTGGTGGACTCAGCAAGCGGTATGTAATTGTAACGTTAGTTATTCTATTAACGTTAGCATGCTAGCTAGCTGTAGTTTTTTGAATCATAGTTACATCACCAACAATGTTGGCTAGGTAGCCTAGCTAAATCTACTGTTGCTTGCTAAATTAGCTAATTTTTTTGTATGTGCGAGTAAACTTTAAAAAAAATGACAATCAACATGTTTGCTCAAATCTTCAACGTTAGTTAGGTTACTATGATGAATAGAGTAATAGTAATGGCGTCTTTTTAGGCACTAACGTTAACTCCGCCATGGTTCGTTGGACAAAGCTATGGGCGTTTTGGATAAACGCCGAAAATAAGATCTGTGGCAAACACAGGCTTAGGAGATCTTATACGTTTTTGTTCTATGAGATAATCTTCTTCTAACCTCCACTTTTTGTGAAATTTAATTATTTTATGTAATCAAAAAAAGCACAGGCTTCATAATTCATAACGGTAATTTTAACTGACTGATGTAATCTCATAAAACACAACGTAAAATCTTCTAAGACTGTGTTAACCTCGGACCTTATTGTCGGAGTTTAGCCAAAACCGTATTCTAGTTAAATAAAATAAGATTCTTTCCTCATAGAAATGGCTGAACGAACCAGATGTATATCCTTTTCGGTTTATAGGACTAACGTTACAAGCTCTATGATTAGGGTTCACCAGCAGACAATTGTGCCGAAACAATTAGCTTGGGGATGATGTTATTCAATATTGAGATTTAGCTAAATTATTTTTATGAGCCTCATAGAAACTGATAATGAACTTCTATGTGCCCTTTATTTTCCCCAGAAGATGGACACTGCTGTGATGAACCTACACAGCCTGTTTGGCAATCTGCGGTCTCATGTAGACATACTCAATGAGAGCATTGAGCCCCGTAAGTAATTCTGTTTAATTTGATTTGACAAGGAGATTAATAATATAGACGATGGATAAGTGGATGGATAAGTATTTAAAGCTAACACTCATTATTGTGCAACTTCTCTTATCAGAGTTCATCCAGATGGCCCTCAACTTTGAGGACTGCCGTCGTAGATGGCTCAGGCTTGAGCGGGACCTGGGGTCCTGTAAGGAAGTGCTTTCCAAGGCAGAAACGGAGAGGGGAGCCCTGGAAGTCAAACTCAAGCATGCTCGAAATCAAGTCGACGTGGAGATTCGCCGCCGCCAGAAGGCAGAAGCTGACTGTGATAAGTTGGTGTGTATGCACAGACAAAGTCTATCTTAATATTTTCTTCACTTCTTCACTTCACATTTTCTTCACTTCACTGGCACCCTCAGACTGGTTCACTCTTCTCCCAATAAACTGTCGAATGGCTTCATACGACTCCTCTCACCTCCGCTCTCCCTGTGTTCTTCTGTGTTACAGGACCGCCAGATCCAGCTGATTCGGGAGCTTCTGATCACTGAGGGCTCCAGCAATAGCATCCAGCTGAATGAAGAGCAGCGTTCTGCTCTGGCCTTCCTTAACGCTCGTTCTCAGGCGGCACCAGCCAACCTTAACACCAGCCGAAGGTAAGGACCCACTTCTAGTGCCTTGTTCCCGTTCATGAGTTGAAAAGCTTACCAATGCATTTTCTATTAACATATCAACATCTGAAAAGTTACAGTATTTAATTTGGTTATTTTCCATAGATTGAAGACCATAGATGAGTCTGCCTCTATTTCATCAGACATCAGCTATGATAAAACGGATGACTCTCTGGTAAGTTTATATTTGTCTTGTCTAAATGCTTAAGCCTCGGAATCAAGTATATTACTCATCCAAACCTTTAGCTTGGAGAATGGCTAAAGCAACCAATGCATAATATCATTTAGATGATAAATTGGCATATTTTGCAATAATGAACCTGGTCTGTTTGTTTGATTAAACCATTCCAGGACTGGGACTCATCCATCGTGAGAACTGTGCGACTGAAGAAACGTGAAAAGAGGGTAAGCAGTTCATTGGAATTATTTATTGAATGTGTAAATGAAGGGCTCAGTGGTGTATTTGTTATTAACATGTTTGACATCTTCATTACAGCGTTCTGCCTCAAGAAATTTTGTTGATGGTCCCCCATGTGCTTCCAAAAGGTCTCGATCAACAGGCAGAACTTCTGAGAAGGTAAAGGTTTTTAGTTTCATTTCTATAAAAATTCCCATTGTCCGAAAACATCTTTAAAGGGTATCTTAAAAAGACAACTGTCTTATCCCCCCAATGCGCACACTTTTTTTGTAATGCATTTATATATATTTTTACTAGCATTGACTTTGCTGATAACTTTTTATTTATTGAAGAAATGACTTACTACGACTGTTGTGGTTGTTTCACTTAGCTATCTTATTGTGAAATTTCATTTTTCAACTTCATATTAATAATCTCTAGCACTACTTGAACATCAACATATGAAAATGGTGCGTTTTGTAGTTAAAAATATGTTTCCTATGCACATCAACCAATTAGTAGGCAATGCTTACTCATTGGTTAAAATCACATGATGTACACAGATGTCTTCCTGTCTTTTTACTACCAAACATAGAAATGTGCCATTTTCACATGTTGGGGTGGTACTATGATGAAATTTCCCTTTAAGATGAATGCACTAACTGTAAGTCTGGATACGAGCATCTGCTAAATTAATAAAATGTGGGTAACAGAGCGGTTACTCATTATACTGTTGAGGTTTAAAGTGATTTGACTGATATGTTTAATGGCTGTAGGGAAATGAGTCTCTTGTGGCCAAGACTACAGTGACCGTGCCTGCTAACGGAGGTCCCATCGAAGCTGTTTCTACTATTGAGTCTGTTCCCTACTGGACTCGGAGCAGGAGAAAGACTGGTAACAGCTCTTACTCATTTACTGTGGATTTGGTGAACTTTAAAATGGAAGATGGTATTTTTATGTCGAAGCATGATAGGATATTTATTTGGGAAGCAGCACGCAGCTGGATTATATTAGTTTATCCGTGACAATGTGACATGTTCATAACTCATCATAGCTGCATTGTCAGAGCAGTATTTGACCTCTCGTTCCCACCTGTTCAGCTACACAGGAGTGGGACTCAGAGTCGGTAAAATCTGAGGATGTCATGTTCAAACAGCCCAGCAGGCCTCAGGAACCCAGCACGCCCCAGGGTAACGGAGGTGTCCGTCTGCACGAGTTTGTCTCCAAAACGGTAGGAATGTCACTTGTTTTCAGTCAGAGAAGGTTATTACATGGGTGAATTTCGCAATGCAGAAAGGGCTATTTTATTAAATTAGCTTTTGTAATAAAAATGTGCTGCTTTGGTTCTTATTTTCAGGTTAAAATGAAAAAAGTTATGGTTTGTGCAAACTTGGATCAACTAAGCTTTGTTTTACCTCACGCACAGGTAATCAAGCCAGAGTCATGTGTACCTTGTGGCAAGAGGATCAAGTTCGGAAAGATCTCCTTGAAGTGTCGTGACTGCAGAGTGGTCACCCACCCAGAGTGTCGTGAACGCTGTCCCCTGCCATGCATCCCCAGCCTGAGTGGCACTCCTGTCAAAATCGGACAGGTACAGGGATATTTCTTGTGAATTCTCAACTTGTGTTCATATACTTAAACAATACGTTCATTCTGATACATGCAACTTGTCTGTCTTCAAATATCTTGTGATTTCAGTGTATTCTAATGGGATAACCATTCTCTCTTAAATGTCTTACCAATCCCAGGGTACGCTTACAGACTACGTCTCTCATGTCCAATCTCCCATGATTCCCTCTTTGGTGGTGCACTGCGTCAATGAGATTGAGCAGAGGGGCCTACATGAGGTGAGTTGTCATCTCCAGTCTGTTAAAAAAATCCAGACAGCCTCACACACTTGGCTGAAGAATTGCTGTGTTTTTTAAAGCTTAGTTTATACAGTAGTAATATAGCTTCAAACTCTTTTTCACACTTTGTCTATGATTGAGCCTAGTTTCACCATGTTCTTTTCTCTCCCAGACCGGCCTCTATCGGCTGTCCGGTTCAGACCGCACGGTCAAGGAACTGAAGGAGAAGTTCCTGCGTGGGAAGACTGTCCCACTGCTCAGCAAGGTGGATGATATCAACTGCGTCACTGGGCTCCTCAAAGACTTCCTCAGGAACCTCAAAGAGCCCCTCCTCACCTTCCGCCTCAACCGCACCTTCATGGAGGTTGCAGGTGGGTGTTGGCCCTTAAGCGATTAAACAATAACTTTATCACTCTGTGGTTGGTTTGGCCAGTGGTTGACTAGTAGACTGGATAAAGGTGTATTTTAGTTGCTTTGCATAGCTATTTTGTCCTTGGGCACACTAAAGGTTTTGGTTAGTAATACAGTCAAATGTGGTAATGTTCAGTGTTCCTTCATGATGTTCTTGGTCACCAATAAATGTAGTTACTAAGTCCCTGCAATGTTAAATTCTTCATCTGGACTAAAACAAATAATAATCGATGTCTACAACTCAAATTCTGTGCTCTCTACTCACGTTTCACTTTGTCCTCAGAGCTTGCGGATGAGGATAACAGCATTGCCCTGATGTACCAGACAATCAGTGACCTGCCACAGGCTAACAGGGACACCCTGGCCTTCTTGGCCATTCATCTTCAGAGGTTAGCATCTGCTGTGTAGCTCTCCTTACTCATTTTAAATGTAATCATTGCTCCCTATCACTGACCCTTTGAGCTTTGTTGCTTGTTTTCCCCCTCGATAAATGGGCTCCTATTGCCCAACATTCATTCTCTTTCAGGGTTGCACAAAGCCTGGACACTAAGATGGACATCACCAACCTGGCTCGGGTGTTTGGGCCAACTATCGTTGGCCATGCAGTGCCTGACCCAGAGCCCATGACAATCCTGCAGGACACCAAACGCCAGCCCAAGGTAACTCATTACAGCAACAGTCTTGGTTTAACTTGCAGTAAAAGACCATGGTTACATTTTAACGTCTAATTATTTTAAGTCTCACAAGTTGTTTATCTGTCTAGCCCCTTCAAAGAGGATGTGGCAATATGCTGTAATTCCTCAGGAAAAAACAGAAGCTAATGCATTTCTATTATTACCCAGGTTATTGAGCGCCTGCTGGGCCTGCCGGTGGAGTACTGGAGCCAGTTCATGATGGTGGACCATGACCAGCCGCACCCTGATCATATGATTATCGAGAACAATAACTGTTATACCCCTGACCACAAAGGTGAGCCTAGTCAAGCATTATCTCAGCAACCCAGTACCAAATCCAACGTGAGTGCCTGCCTCTGGCCAGCTCCTCCATTAGGTTAATGTGTTATTATATTGACAATTTATGAAAATATGTTAAAAACAAATGCAGATGTACAGGTTGGTAACCAACTGGGGTAATGTGACTAATTTTGACTGTGTGTATTGATATTGTTCCAGTGAGCATGCTGGGTCCTCTCACCACTCCAGAGCACCACCAGATGAACAAAACCCCATCCTCCAGCTCTCTGGGTCAACGCATGAAGTCCACCCTGAGCAAGACTACACCCAAGTAAGCGCTCTGTCCTGTCATGCATTTGACTTATTCAGTATTTGTTGTAAGTCACTGCAATGTGTATGTAGTTCCTGGCTGAAGGACTTGGGTTTTCGCTAGTCTCATTGTTCAACAAAACAGACAGACTTAAGTTAATGTAGATGACCTCCTGAATAAGTCCTTTCACCAAGTTCTTAATTTGCTCCCTTTTTAACGTTGGCTTCATTTGACTAATGCTAATGCTGCCTGGCTAATACTAATATGTTTTTTTGTGTTGTAACTTTCAGATTTGGGAGTAAGAGCAAGTCTGTCGTGGGAGTGGGATTCGCCAGTCGCCAAGGAAACTTTTTTGCATCGCCGCTCCTCAAGTAATCCAAAGCCGCTGCAGAGCAGCTTTCTGTTCAATACCTAGCAATAGATAGGTTTTTACTTGTTTTATTTTATACAATTTTACACTGCTTCCACAGATGTTTTATATTTTTAAATGGTAGGATTTGTGTTGTTTTTTTTTTACATGTGTGCAAAAAATATATTTTTCCAGTCAAAAGGGAGGGTCTCTTTGGAGCTCAGTTTTTTTTAAAGTTGGCTCTGAATCAAGATGCTTTCCATTGATTTCTCATCACCTCTGGCAATGACATGTATTAGGTTTGTAGATCCAATTTAAGGTTTTTCTTCAGTATCCTCCTGTGATTTATTTACAAAGAAACATTTGAACATTGGTTGAGAATGTTCGTGTCTGAATTTAGGCTGGTGATAAAAGGTTGATCTATTATGAATATCTAACATGCAATTTGCTCATCACCAGTTAGAAAACAACTTTGCATAGAGCTTTTTATGACGGGCTTGAACGGATTTACTGCGGGTGGCATTATATTTCAGTTTTTTTCCTGTATTTGTATAATCACTTTTGAAAGGTCTACATGCTTTAGCAGTTTGATCGTACATGTTTAACTCCATTTGTCTTTTACATACTCAAGACTAGCCACAGTATGGCAATACTAATATGATGCAGCGTATTTAGTCTGCAGTGTTCTTTAGCTAAAATTAATTAACAGAGATAACCAAGTAGCTGTATGCTTGGTGAGTCCAGTACATTTTGCCATTGATTTATTCAACTTGATTATACGTTTTGTAGGGGGAGGAATATTCACCTTTTACTTTTTTTTTTTTTTAAATGTTACCTTTTTATTTAACTAGGCAAGTCAGTTAAGAACAAATTATTATCTTATTTACAATGACGGCCTACACCGGCCAAACCTGGACGACACTGGGCCAATTGTGTGCCGCCCTATGGGACTCCCAATCACGGCCGGTTCTGATACAACCTAACTTAGGTTTAACATTTCACCTGTTTCCTTTTCTGAGCATTCTATAATATAGCTTATACTCCTTGTAGTCCTCGTACTTTGATTACTTCAGTTTTGCACACTCTTCATGACCATCTTTGTTTGCACAATGGAAGGTTGCTTCTGGCTATAATGTTCTGTGCCCCTAGCGGCCTAGAATGCTGCATTCCGTAACTGAGAATGTGTGTAGAAATAGTGGCATTTCAACAAGAATGTAACATTTCCTTTGATCAAGGGTTTTTCTGGTCAATTTGTTTTGTACAAGTACATGCTGTATGATCTGTGATTTGTAAAAACAGTATACGGTACATTTAAACTGGTCTTTCTCGTTACCTTTTGTTGCTGCACTAACTTTAAAAAATACAGGAAATGCTTGAGGGCTACAAAGTATTGAAAGGAGGTGCTTACACACAGGTGTGGTTCCAGAGTTAAAGAAGCAATTAACTCCCATGTATGAAAATGCTGGTCAGGCTGTTAATTTGGCTACCATGGCTATGCCCCTATAGAATGACAATGCCACCATCCACAGGGCGCGAATAGTCACTGAATGGGTTGATGAGCATGAAAACAATGTATGCCATATCAACCACCAGATCTCTACCCAATTGAACGCTTATGGGAGATTCTGGAGCAGTGCTTTCCACCACCAGCAACGAATCACCAAATTATGGAATTTGTGGAAGAATAGTGTCACCTCCCTCCAATAGAGTTCCAGACAGTGATTCAAATCTATACCATGGTGCATTGAAGCTGTTCTTGCCCAACACCTTATTAAGACACTGTTGGTGTTTCCTTAGTTTTGTCAGTTACATGTAGCAGAATGTAGAGAATTCAGAATACTACTGCAGTCTGTCAGGTCATTACTCCAGTTTCGTGTTCTCACTTTGCTCATTTTTACTCAGAAGTGCAAGGAATAACAGTCCTTGTTTGTCTTCCAAAGCAGACTGATTCAAGTAGGTCTACTACATCAACTGACTTTTGCAGTGGTGGAAAAAGTACCTAATTGTCAAGATATTTTCTATTAAGGTGACTCAAAAGTCACCCAGTAAAATACTACTTGAGTTTTAAATATACATAGGTATCAAAAGTAAAAGTATAAATCATTTCACATTCCTTATTAAGCAAACCAGACAGCACGATTTTCTAGTTTTATTTACGGATAGGCAGGGGTACACCAACATTTACAAACAAAGAAATTGTGTTTAGCGAGTATGCCAGAGGCAGTAGGGATGACCAGGGATGTTCTCTTGATAAGTGTGTGAATTGGACCATTTTCCTGTCCTGCTAAGCATTCAAAATGTAAATAGTACTTTTGGGTGCCAGGGAAAATGTATGGAGTAAAAAGTACATTCTTTAGGAATTTAGTGAAATTGTCAAAAATATAAATAGTAAAGTACAGATACCCCAAAAAAACTACTTAAGTAGTACTTTCAAGTATTTTTACACCACTGGACTTTAGACAACTGAAAAGTGGGATAGTTAAAATTGTGGCTTTTAAGTAAACCTGTTTATCAAAACATTTGTGCAAGTTACAATCTGAAGTTTCTGCGTGTGTGTATATGTACTTTGATATGAGAATATCAAAGACAACCAGCACATTGGATGCTTGATGATTACAAATGGTCCTGTTCAGTAAGTTCCCCTTGTGCCAGAACACTCTATTAGAAAGTATGTAACACATCAGAACTTGGGAATTGGCCAAAGGAGAGGAGTGTTCTTGACGTAGTTCTGGAATGCAGGGTCTGAGCCCCACTTCTTTGTGGCCTGCTTCTCCAGGATGGGAATGCCACTGACGTGACGCAGCAGGAACCAGACAAACAGAGGAGATAGCACGCTAGCATACTGGGGACCCTTCATCACTGACGAGGCGGAGAGGAAGAGTCCAGACCACTGGAGTATCTCCCCGAGGTAGTTAGGGTGTCTGCTGTAGCTCCACAGCCCACTCTGGATGAACTTTCCCTGGAGAAAATGGGAAGGCTGAATTGAGGCTATTCTCTGGGTAAATAAATATTCTATAAATTAACATACAAATACAGAAAGTTTATTTTCAATGGTTTGAGAGTGGTTGTGTTTTCATCATATGACAGCATGTTGTAGTGAGAATACTTTGCGACTACCCCACTGTATACATGATCATTATAAAAAGTCAACGTCCCGAAAACAACGAAGCCCACCAAGCTGACTCACAGCATTATCTGGGTCTCCTTTGAATAACCACTTCTGCTGGTCAGCAATGGCCTCCGTGGCAAAGCCAAGGCCCCATATCCCCCAGCCCAGGTAGTCCCTCAGGCCCAATGGCTCATCTCGCTGTTCACTGTTCAGGATGAGAGTAGGTAGGAGGGTCATGAACACCCAAACAGCTGAAAGAAAGAGAAATAAATGATGTACTGAAACAATGGTAGATTAGTCCACAGAAATGGTCTATCCTACCAATCTATAAATAATACATGTCAAGATAATGCGCCTACTCTCAATTAGAAATTCACCTGGGTCCAAAATATAAAACATTTTCAAAAGAGTACTGTACTGTCAGTGTCCAATGGTAAACCTTATGTTTTCTCCCATTTGGGCAAAATGCACAATACCCTGATATCAGTGGCTATTCTAATCTGGTTTCATACATTTATGAAGAGCAAAACGACTGAGCAGTAAGTTAAAATTGATTGCTTGAGGATGAAAGAAAATAACTGCTGTGGTGGCTGAGTGAGAATAAGAAAAGCCGGCAACCATAATGATTCAAAGTACCTTGAACACTCCAGTACACAAAGAATGTCCCTGGGCTGTCTCTGACATTGTTAAACCTGCGATCCTGGCCGTCCTTCAAGATCCGCATGAAGAGGAATGTTCCAAGCCTGCAGAAGTTAGAACATAGGTATTAGTTTGACATTAACCCCGCCATTATTCATTAACTCAACTTTAATAAGTCCCATCCTTCGAGGGTTCTGCAACTGGGCCGGGCCAAACCTCAGCCTTGGATAAGACTACTAAACTGATACAACACTTTGTTGATTGAAAAGTAAATGATCAGAGAACACTAAAGCTCTGCAGGTGTTTATAGCTTTTTTGTTCTTCCTCATTGTTAGGATGGGAATTAATTGTTGGGCATAGCAGGTGCCATTAGATTGGAGACCCTGCTGTCACCCTGTCAAGCTTACCTTACTCCCCATGCTGTCACCAATCCGGTCTGCACATTTTGCCTCAAATGACGAGTCCCTCCCCAATAGCGACTCAGGTGGGCGAGTAATATAAATGTGCCAGACCCTAAACAAATACAATCAAGGTTCATCAGCACAAGACATGTGTCCCTTTGGGCATGGTACATGGCTCTGCCCACTCCTATCATACAGAAGTTGCACAGTAAGGTGTGTTCAATGAATATTTTACCCAGGAGCCTACTGACAGAGTGACAATTGGCTCCAAAGTGCAAGGGCAAAACTTTCCAAGAGCACAGACAGCTCAGAGGAGTGGCACAATCATTTTGTCAAGGAATGCCCATTCATCAGTGTCTACAGGTAAGTTGCAGTCTTTTACATAACTAACGGTGTGTAAATTATGTTATTCTTGAATGGCACATACTGTCACAACAGTTTTTACTTTCCCATTGAACTTTGACAGATCATATAGATGTCGACAATATTATACTGTAACAATGAAAAATCCTACAACAATTGCCTCACTCAATCCTTCAAATGCAAGGGCCTACATAACTGCTGTTTTCATTTGGTTTACCATGCTATTGTTGGATGATCGACAAAAGACGGGCTACAATTAAACTGTACTGCTGTGGTTACTCGAACTACAACGTAACAATGTGTGACAAATCTCGCGATAGGCCGACACATTTAACACCAATCACGCGCTACAATGTGAACTTTTGTCTAAAATCATCCGGATGCGCTGTCGAAGCTAGTTAATAGATGGATATTGCAGCATTATCTGGCCTTATTTTAACCTTTGAGTGGAGGCTTGTAAAATTGGTAGTCAGTTGGTCGTAATGTTGAACTAAGCTGATTTTCTGGAAAATACTTAAGCTTATCTGAATGAGGGAGGAGTCCTTGAGTTGTTTTACAACAAAGCTGTTTAGATAACAGTGGTTTTGTAACATTGATATTCATCGGATACAACATGCTATACTTAAATGAAAAACACAATGCCTGATTCCAATGCATACGTTTGGTTTGACCGAACGAATGTTTACATTTTATGACAAAACCATATACTCTGGGTGATTTATTCAACCATTTACAATATGAAATCATAGCGATTCACAAAACAAACTAAACGCTTCGGTGAGAATTGACATACCAGTAGGCATAAATCAAGTGTTATTACCTGCTAAGTCATAGAACTTCTCGGTTTTGAGAGCTGCTGCTATGGCCCATCCAGCCCACTGGATTCCCAGGTCTGTAGCTGCACATTTCACTATCGTACTGCCCATTATCATGTCCAGTAAATTCTGAAACAACAACTGGTATTCCAACATCGGACCACTCCCACTTTCTTCAAATAACACTCCAGTATAAAGTTCACTTCTTCCATAACATTTTACTTCTTATTCTTGGGTGGGGTTTATCGGCGGTTGGCATCCAACGGTATGGTGCATTACCGCCACCTACTGTACTGTTGTGTGGGTGAGAGACAGGGAGAAACTAAATCCTACTGCCATCACCGTTTCTCTTAAAAAAGATAATAACATATTTGAGACTATCTAACAGCGTTCTAATCAATGTACTGTTTAAACAAATGTTTTGTATCCCCTTCTCACATAATACTATTTCTCAGCCTCTCTCTTTCCCTCTCATACTGCCCACACTGTATCAATACATACTCCACTGTCTCTGTTTCCTGGCAATAATCACACTTTCCTGTTGGATGATTTCCTATCAGATTGGATGTCTTATTCAACTGGCTGTGTCCAACCCTTAATCTTGTAAAAATAGTTTCCTCTCTTCTGTCTCTTCTTGCTGCCCTCCCCAACTTTCATTGTACTTGAAATGAATGCCTGCCCTTAGTATCTCTATTCCACTGGTCCTGCCATCTCTGCACCATCACTGTCCATATCAGGCTTTTTGCCTCTGCCTTGCTCATTGAAACCACAACATCAATATCCCTACTTCTAAGTGCTTGATTAGCCAGTACATCAACTGCCTCGTTCCCCTCCACCCTCACATGGGCTGGGACCCAAGTACATCTTATCTGTATACCCATCGCTCTAATCCTGCCATGGGTTTGTAGTACCTCATAAAGGTCTTGTCTGCTACATGAGCTAAAGGACAGGAGATTCATCAACACTGCACATGAATCAGAGCAAATACTGTAACTACTCTGTCTGGCTTGATGTCCTCCACCCACTGCAAGGCCAACAGTATGGCCGTCAGCTCCGCCGTATATACAGCCAGATGATCTGTAATACGTTCGCCTGCGTATTACCCATCCACCCAAAGCTTGTGTTCCGTCTTCGCTCATGTTCCTAGCATGCCTGTAAAATCCCTTTCGGAGGATAAGACACCCCATGGCCCTGTAGGCTGACCCAATAATTAATTGCCAGCTGCTGTCTCCTAATCTGCAATGGCATATCCCCCCATCTCCACCTGTAGTGCAGCCACTGGGGACGTCTGAAACGCCCCACTACATATTCTGAGTCCTTGCCTCTGTATGACATCTAGACTTTCCAATGAGGTCCAAGCTGCCGAACCATACGCTTTACTGCTATAGTCTATTATAGATCAGATTAATGCAACATACATGGTCCTCGATGAGGAACGGCCAGCCCCCCACTCCTTCCCTGTCAGACAGAGCATCACATTTAACACCTTCTTACACTTTCCCACCACTCTCTCAATGTGTTCTGCCCAGGTCAGCCTAGTGTCAAAGTACACCCAAAGGAACCTGAAGGACCCCACCCTCTCCAAGTTTCTCCCATATAACCTCAAGCGTACCTCATCTCCCACCTTTCTCCTGGTAAAGAACACTGAGTTTTCTCTACAGAGAACCTGAATCCCCACAATAATGCCCACCGCTCTACCTCATCAATTGCTTCCTGTACCTTCCTGACTATGTAATTCCATAATAGTATGTAGGAGTGGCTTGACTTGTAAATATATGATAGGCCCGCTAAGAAGACGGATTTGTAGTCATAAAACTGCCTTATATAGCTACACTTTAGCATGCCGCCAACTTTTTTATATATACATATATCTATCATATATATATCATATATAGGTATTGTCGTCAACAAATGCTGCGTTCAAAACAACTGGGAACTCGGAAATATCCAACTTCTGTGTGTTCAAAACAACTGGGAACTCTAAAAAAAAAACGAGCTCCTACTAGAAAAAAAATCTGTTTTAACGGTGATCCAATTAGGAATTCGAACTCGGGAACTCGGGCCTCTTTCTAGAGCTTCAGCCTAACGATCACTGGCGTCATGATTTGACTTCGTATTTTTCCCGAGTTCCAAGTTGTTAAACCATGCAGATTTGCATTATTCAGAATATCTAGAGATATTCCACAACCAAAATGAATAAAAATGCCAAAATTGGGCATCCCTGTCATGTACTTCGGTTAGTGAATCTTTTGGATGTATTAAGGTTTAGTAACACAGAACTATTTATATAAGTGTATATCTTCCCTCTACTTGTAAAGAGATCAACAATACCTTTCTTGACTTCATCTGGAAAAAAAAGTCTCACAAACTAACAAGTCAGTCCTCTCTAATAAAAGAGTTGAAGGAGGTCTGGAAGTGTTGGGTTTTGTTGACATAAATAACACTTTCAAGAGCAACTGGTTGAAAAAATGTTTGAGCAATACTGATTCAATATGGTATTTCATTCCAAATAATGTGTTTCATAAGTTGGGAGGTCTTCAATTTTTACTGAAATGTAATTATATTTCTGAAAGATTACCCGCTAAATTGGCTAGGTTTCACCAACAAGCTTTAATGGCCTGGAAAATATGTTTCCTGCACAAATTTTTCACACATAAAGCTCTTTTGTGGAATAATTCAGACATAACTGTAAGGAATAAGTCATTATTCTACCCCAGCTGGCATGAGAGGAATGTTGACTTTGTTCTTGATGTTTTTGACAACAGGGGTAATATTCTTGCATATTAATAATTTATAACATTGAATGACTTTTCAATACCTTTCAGAGAGTTTATTTCTGTGATCAAAACCTTTCCCAGTGGTCTAACTACACTAATGAAAACTCATCTTAGCTTTGGTGATGATCACAAAGCTTATCCAGAACTCAGTTTGGAAGGCATGGGCTTACTTAAGAAATCTTGTTGTAATAAATATATAAGACAAATTCTCCATTCACGGAACCAATTTACACCTAGAGGAATATCTTTCTGGAACATGCTTATTCCTGTCACTGTCTGGAAAAAAAGCTTGGTTAAGGTCTTACAAATATTGTATACCAAACAAATGTAAGGAAGTGCACTTTAAAATTCTACATAAGGTATATCCATGTATTTCTATGTTGTCCAAATTTGTGGCTATTGATGATATCTGCGTTTTCTGTGAAAAAGAGGGTGAGAATCTGAGTTTTGAGAAAACCTTGCAAAATACTTATTTACCATTATGAACACTACCCATGTTTTTGACATGAAGGATATAATATGTTACTATTGCAATGATAACAAGACCATTGAAATGATTGTGCGTTTTTTAAATTCTTGTTGCCAAATACTTTATACACAAACAAATATTCCAGAATTCTGTACCAAAATGACACATATTTTTGATTGAATTTAATTATCTTGTTAAGTCATTATCCCCCGTGAATAACAACAATAATAACTTTTTTTCAGAGTGAATACAATTGCACTAGAATTGTTTATTTTTTAATGATTTTTATTTATATATTTTTTGTATGTTTTAGTATTTTCTTGTTAATAGCTGTGTTTTGTTTTATTAGACATGTTTGATGTAGCAATGTAAGTTGTTGATTTTTCTATTATGAATAAAATAAATATAAAACATAAAAAAAAAAAATCCCAGTTGTTTTGAACGCGGCAAAAGCATGTACTTTTATTTCCGCCAACCACATCATTGGTAATGACTCACGATTGCGGTAATGTTTAAAAGTCCCGCCAACCCCTCAGACAGTATACCTTATCGTTTTACTGGCTTTGGCATGCATCAACAACCTATTATTGTTGTCCAACATAAAAAAAAAATGTGTACGTTAATTGTCATTGATATGGAAAAGTATAAACAAAACGGTAGTCTGCATGCAACCAGCAGCCTGGTGGGGCAAATAGCAACATTACCTGCTCAATTCTTTGCACCAAAAAACCCATTCGTTTAAAAATGTGGCTATTTAGGATATGTAAATTTGATATTTACGATATGTAAATCTAACAAGCCAGGCAACTAAAAGCTACTTTCTAGCCAATTAAGTTTTGGTTTGCTAAACTAGCTAATTTAAATAGCTGTACGAGCTGGCTAGCCATAATTACCTGAACAAATCTGACAACCTTTAGAATTGAACTGTAGCCAACTTTTTATTCAACATAACAGTAAAATGAACAAATTACATGGTAATTATTTACAAATGGTTTACAAGTATGGCGAGATGCTAATTTACTGTTTGTGAATGTGAAGAAATTAAAGCAGTGCATCGCAATCGAGGAATTTAAAATGCATCGTGTTACCATGACAACGGTTGTAACGACCAAAGGTCAAAGTTGAATGTCTCTTGCTCAGTTGCCATAAATGAAATAGTGCCCGCACACTCATAAGCTCCACCACGTACCTTTATTCACAAACAACGTTTCTATCTGACCTGCAAGAATCTTCGTCAGGTTATTCCTCGTTATTTCTTATTTTTACTCCGTTGCCGCCTTAATAATGGCTATATAAAAGGTGAATGCCGACGAGGTGTAAAGATAGTGCTGTATAAGGGAGATATACATTGCCCAATTGTTTTTACAGGCAACATACCGTGAATCCTATGTGAAAGAAGTAATACACTTTAGTGATGATGCACTTTTGACATGATGCACGTAAATGACTACAAACTTGACGATAGTATATCTGTCCCACCAATATTCTAATCAACTACTTTTAGGTTGCCAAATGAGAACTCTCCATTCTATACAGACAGATTAATCTTTGTAATCTGTTCTTTCTCCTATCTCTACATTCCCAAGGGTAAAAAAAAACTCAACAGGGAAAAGCAAGAAAAGAAAAGGGGAAAGTATGTCAGAAGGCCACAGTCCAAAAGGAGGTGCTGGGGTCTTTGCCAAAAGAGTCCAAAGGCAACTGAGCAGGGGCAAGGAGAAGGTATGCTTTACATTTCTCAATATAATGCACAGCATGATCTCCAAATGCCTCTCAATCTACTTTTAGAAGAAAAGCATAAAGGTTCAAGCCATTAGAGGTAGCTTGACGTGTACATGTATTTTGTTCCTGACTTTTTAGGTCTTGCAGAAGTTTGGAAAGACAGTGGAGACCAAAGATGAAAGATTTGAGCATTGCCTCTTAAATCTCACTGACCAACAGGTAGTCTTCATTGGCAGTCAATCTCCATGCATGAACCAATAATATATATTAACCGATATTTTATGATTTAGCAAAGGCATGTCAATCTGCCCCTGTAAATGCCAAAAATGAATGTATAGCCTACAAATTACTCTATAACCTCTGTTTGCAGATTGATGGGAACCGGTTATACAAAGACCTAAAGCATTACCTTAGTTCTGTCAAAGGTAAACATTTGTTCTGTCTGTCTATGTTGTCAATGATTGTGATCTGTATTTGATTTTTGATTTGATTTATTGGAATCCCCATTAGCCGACGCCAATGGCGACAGCTAGTCTTACTGGAGTCCAACACATAAACACATAACGAAAAAAACATTACAGACAAAAGACTTTACAATTAACTTACAGTTAAAAACATGATGTATGATGATGTAACATGTAAGATGTTGTCCCTAAATGTCATGGTTTTCTATAGCTTTACCATCAGCGGTGTCCAAGGCCTGATAAAATGTGATCCGTGTTGACCACTTTTTCACAGAAATGCGGGAAGCTTCAAAACGTCTTTCCCAGTCTCTGTATGATGTCTATGAGCCGGACTGGGATGGAGAAGAGGACCTGGGGGCCATTGTAGAGGTTAGTCATAGCACTGCTGTATTATTAAGGATGACATGCATGACTTCTTCGTTGGTTATTATAATGCACATTTCTGTAAAAAATAAATAAATATATCTTATGCTAACAGGGTGAAGACCTCCTGTGGAATGATTATGAGGCGAAGCTGTTAGACCAGGCGCTTCGTACCATGGAGTCTTATATGAGCCAGTTCCCAGATGTCAGAGTAAGGCAAAAAATGTGCAGGTGGCACGCATACACGCACACACACACACACACACACACACACACACACACACACACACACACACACACACACACACACACACACACACACACACACACACACACACACACACACACACACACACACACACACACACACACACACACACTTCCTAAATACAGTATGTTATCTTTCAAGTGCATCCTTCCTCTCCTCCAAATCTCCAGGAGAAGGTGGCCAAACGAGGCAGGAAGCTGGTTGACTACGATTCCTCCCGTCACCACTTGGAGGCGATGCAGAATGCTAAAAAGAAAGATGATGTCAAAATAGCCAAGGTCAGACAGACAAAATACCCCTGTCTACTTACTTTGCACAGCAATTATCATTTAAGCTAAGCTACAAAACTCAATCTTATCATGGTGGTTTTCTCTGTACAGGCAGCTGATGAGGTGAACATAGCCCAGAGTGTCTTTGAGGGCATCAACAGAGAGCTGAGGGAGGAGCTCCCTGCTCTCTATGACAGGTAAGGAGTCAGAAGTCAGCACAGAGCCAGATAGCAGAATGACATACCATTCAAATAAATACATCATCATGTCAAGTGTCTAATAACCTATCCATATTAATAATGTTTTTTTCTTTCATTTTGTTCCTAAAGCCGAATTGGATGCTATGTGTCAGTCTTCACAGCCATCTCAAATTTGCGGGACACCTTCTTCAAGGAAATGACTACTGTATGTGCAGTTCATATTATTCTCAATAACTGGGGTGGGAATACACATCCAAAAATAGCAGTCATGTGGGGCTTTGCTTTGGTTTATACAAATGAACGGAACTGTTTTGTCTGCATTTGGGTAACAAAAGTCCTAGCTCTTTCGGTTTATATCTGTCTTTGATCTGGTGTAACTTCCTCTCTTTCAGTTCAACAGTGATTTGCAGAATGTGATGAAGGATCTGAAGGATCAGCATCCAGACAAGGTATTTGTCATCAAGGGGTTGAATCGGTAAGTTGGTAAGGATTTTACATCTCTCACCAGCACTTTAAAAAAAAATCTTAATTGACTTTCCTCCCATTTGATTCTATCAATGGGTTGTGGTCTGGGATGAACTAAACACAGAGTATATTATAAAGCATAACACTAATCAAAGCAAAAGTAAGTGTATCAACATGTAGTCATATCCCCCCTCTCACATATCTTTCAGGACTGGCTCTCTGATGAGGCGATCTCTCATGTCCCCCAAGTCATGGAAGGCCAGCTTCTCTGATTTCCATCAGAGTTCTAGTCCAGGCAAGTCAGGCACCCTCACTAGAGACAGGTCCAGCCTCAGATCCCCTAGTAGTCCTCGCTACGATGAGTCACTCACCAGCACACCTGCAGTCTCCTCACGGCCCCTACCTATTGAAGAGCCCTCCTCAGGGGCCAGAGACCTGGATGCAGACTCCACCTGTAGTGAGGATCCTACTGCAGAGAAGAAACCTGGGTCTGAAAGCAGGGATGACACCACCACCACAGAAGGGGCCTCCGGTAGTGGTCAAAAGTCAGGGGAAGAGAAACTGGCGGAGGAAGAAAAGGGTGTTAAAAGGGGAAAGTCTGAGCCTTCTTCAAAACAGCACCCTGCTGCATTAACTGAGAGTACCTCCGAAGTGACAAACTCCCATGACCTGGAGAGTGTTGAGCTCCAGCTCTCGGCCATAGACACCCCCCAGCTGACCATAGAGAGCTCTGTGGCCCCTGAGGACGCTGGGGTCCATGGTGTGCAGAACGGAGCGGCTACTGATGGCTCTGATTCTGAAATAGAGGCCACTGGGCTTGTCCAAAAGGTGAGTTGTCAGGATGAGATCTCACTGTAAAAACACAGACGCAACCTTTTATACCCTCTCGTATGTGGTACGTTTGATTTACATGCCGGTCTACTGTAATCAAGACAGGCAGTATAATAATGGGATGCCATCGACAGCTGCTAGACTTTTTTGATCTACTGGTCTATAACTTGTCACTTTGGTCTTTTCTTTTACTTTTAGGCAGAAAATTTGCATATCCAGGAGCCAGAGGATGTGAAAAACACTGTGGTTTAATGAAGGATCTCTGAGGAAAATGTTGGTTCCTGTCTGAAGTAACTATAATTATGGATAAGGCTGCTTTTCTTCTTTGTTAACTGTCAAAATGTTTTGTGTTTGTTCACAAAACTAGTTCTAGTAATAAGGGAGAGGGGCTGAATACTGCACGAGAGAAATAGGATAAAAATGAAGAGCCTTCTCAATATTACATGCGGGATATAAGAATATCTGCTGTTTCCTCCAGCTGCCTAAGATCTGAAAGCTCTTGCTTGTGGACAATATATTTTCAATAGAGCTGTTTTGTTTTTATTCATAAAATGAGCCTGTTTGTGCTTTGCATAGGTTTCTGCCAATAATCCAATACTGCATCACCCAATTGTCTTTTGATTTAATTGTAGAGAAACAGCAAGTTCACTAAACTGTAATTGACTTTAATTGAAATTCAGCTTTGTAAAACTGAATAGAAAATTCAATATAAATCCATAGAAAACAATTATTTATTCTCTGTGTGTGCTAAATTGTACATGAAGAACTTGATTATTGATTAAACAAATGTATTTTTATAATGGCTTGTTGAGTGATACTACTGTAATTGAAAATCTCAAATGACTGAATGTAAATCAAAGGAAACCTAGAGGTATCTTTTGATTAATTATGTATTTATAAACAATGTATCATTAAAGTGATTACATCTCTGCCCCCTGTGTCTTGATTTGTCAGTACTGTGAATATTCTAGATCTGCAACAATGTTGGTGCAACATGAAACCTCCCAAGAGCCATAGTAGCAATTTTACGGGTGCTAGCACACATGGGTTTCATGAACGCGGCACGCAAGGCAAGAAAGTTTGAGCGGTGAGCACAGCTGTCTGTTTTTATGTGTTTTCTTTTTCGTTGCTGGATTACTAAAGCTAGCTCGCTTAAAATACTGTATTTCGTAATATTTTTTTTATTTTTAAGAAAAGTGGTGTCTAAAGAAATGTGACCAGCAAGCAAATATTGCTCAGCAGATAGCTCTACTTCCTCAGGCTTACTTCGTCGGAGGACGACGCTTCATCAACGGTTCAGAAATCCGTATTCCTCCCTAAAATCTCACCAGAAGGAACAGGTTGATGGTTTCAGCGATGGTATTCTCATTTTCTTTATGTTGTTTACCTAACAAGCATCAGGTGACTATTTTTTCAGGGATACTCAGGTACTTCAATTTATTAGTTTGTTCTTGTATGACCAGAAGACCTATTTTGTTTACAAACTTACGAAGAAGATTGAAAGCTGTATTTATTTTTTATGTATACAGTTACTAAGATGCTGTTTTAAAGGGCATACAGGTCTGCTCTGACTTTACACTGTTATTTTTCCATTTAATTATTAATACTTTATATTTCCAAAAAAAGATCTTAGGAACGTGTATATGTAAAACATTTTTTATTCAATTATTTTATGATCCGTTTTCATATGCACTTAAAATAGTAGGTACCCTTTTATTTAAATTATTATTTTGTACACTGCTCAAAAAAATAAAGGGAACACTTAAACAACACAATGTAACTCCAAGTCAATCACACTTCTGTGAAATCAAACTGTCCACTTAGGAAGCAACACTGATTGAAAATAAATTTCACATGCTGTTGTGCAAATGGAATAGACAAAAGGTGGAAATTATAGGCAATTAGCAAGACACCCCCAATAAAGGAGTGGTTCTCCAGGTGGTGACCACAGACCACTTCTCAGTTCCTATGCTTCCTGACTGATGTTTTGGTCACTTTTGAATGCTGCACTGCATCGCAGTGCTAGCTGCGCCACCAGAGTCTCTGGGTTCGCGCCCAGGCTGGGCTGGGATCGCGCCAAGGCTCTGTCGCAGCCGGCCGCAACCGGGAGGTCCGTGGGGCGACGCACAATTGGCATAGCGTCGTCCGGGTTAGGGAGGGTTTGGCCGGTAGGGATATCCTTGTCTCAGTATGTAAAAAATGTAATAAAAATGTATGCACTCTACTGTAAGTCGCTCTGGATAAGAGCGTCTGCTAAATGACTAAAATGTGTTGTTTAAGTGTTCCCTTTATTTTTTTGAGCAGTGTATTTTATTTCTTAGAATAGTTCCTGATTACACTAAAGAGGGTTAGTCTCTCTTACTACAAGAACCCTTGGTTTGGTCTTGAACATAAATTTCAGTTGAGTTGAATTTCAAAGCCGGATAACGTCTAGCTCAAAGTTTATGGAATAAGCTATTTTCACTTTAAATTGACTTAAATGGTGCAGATCTCCGTTCCTTATCGTTTACGTTCACTGCTCCTACGTCTTTGACTCATCCTACTACAGTTTATACTTGTAAATAATATTCGTTGTTTTGTCTTTGTCTTTAGTTTCTCTTAATGCTAGGGGGTTACGAAACACTGTGAAGCGCAAGGCCTTATTTTTATTTGCTAAACAATTTCGAACAGATTTTTGCTTTCTTCAAGAGTCTCACTCAATTTCGGCTGATGCCAACTTTGGAGGTCACAGTGGGGCAACGATATTTGGCTTTCCCATGGATCTGAACGCTCCGCTGGTGTCACTACAATGAAAAATACCTTTGGTGGTAATATTCTACCCTCCGAATGTGACCCCTTTGGTCACTTTACTTGTCTTGTAATCAGTTACAATGACATTACACTCATTACTGTAAACTTCTATGGGTACAACACCAAACATGAGAATGATGAATTGCTTGAATCTATAGAGAAACATATACTTCATTGGTTATCTACATTTCCCAATTCGTTATTGTTGATAGGAGGGGACTTTAACATTACTATAGATAATTCAACTGATAGATGGCCCCCAGGTAGACCAACCAATCAGAATTTGGGTTTAATACTTTTTATGGAAAAGTTTGATCTTACTGATATATAGAGAGAGAGGTTTCCGGCCGACAGATCATTCACTTGGAGTAACAAAACAGGTTCCAGACAATCCAGAATAGATTTTTGGCTTATATCCAAATGTATTGATAGTGAGTGTGTTACTACAAATATCTGTACTACTCCCCTCACAGACCATAGGGCCATTTACATTGATATCAAAATATTTACCCCTGATACTAACCTTGGCAGAGCATCCTACTGGAAGCTAAATAGCTCATTATTAAATAATGATATAGTTAAATTTGAGGTTAAAGATCTGCTCTCACACTTTTGGGAAAGGGCTTGTGAAGAAAAATCTTATTGCAAGAACTGGGAGCTCTTTAAATTTGAGGTGTCCAAATACCTTAGAAAATATGGTAGTAATCTTGCTAAGACCAGAAGAGCTGAGGAGGAAAAGGTGATCATTAAGATAACTTCCCTTTCTCAGAGGTCCCCAGCCGGCCTCTCGGGGGAGGAGAAGATGGAACTGATTGAGTTACAAAGTAACTGGATAATATATATAGATTAAAAGCAGAAGGAGACTTTATTAGATCTAGGAAAACATGGATTGAGGAGGGAGAACAGAATTCATCCTATTTCTTTGGACTTGAGAAATTTCACTCGAAAAACAACACTATCCATAAATTAAACATTGATGGTTTTATTACAGATGACCAAAATTAATCGCTAAATACTGTAGCAATTTTTACAGAAAATTGTATAGCTCTACGTACTGTCAGGAATCCACAGATATGTTTTTTACCTCACTGAATAATGTTCACTCTATCAGTGATATAGAATCTAAACAGTGTGATGAACCCATCAAAGTTGAAGAGATTATAGAGTCTATCAAACATCTAAAGAACAATAAATCACCAGGTGTTGATGGAATTACATCAGAATTTTACAAATTATTTTCTGAACAAATAGCTCCCTTGCTATTTGAAGTCTTTTTAGAGAGTATTAAAAACAATGTTCTACCTCCTACAATGAGTCAGGGGTTAATAACACTGATACCTAAGCCTAAAAAAGAAGTGCTGCTCATCGATAACTGGCGTCCAATTTGTTTTCTTAATAATGACTATAAGATATTAGCTTTACTACTTGCAAAAATAATCAAAGAAGTCCTGGATGGAATCATTGATGACACACAGTCTTGCTTCATGAGGAACAGACATATTTCTAACAATGTCAGACTAGTATTAGACATACTTGACTACTCAGACCTAATAACTGAGGATAGTTACAATTGGCTCATTCATCCCCCTCCTCTCCCCTGTAACTATTCCCCAGGTCGTTGCTGCAAATGAGAACGTGTTCTCAGTCAACTTACCTGGTAAAATAACGGTAAAATAAATAAATAAATAAAAATAGCTTCATATTATTTTTTGATTTTTATAAGTATTTGACACAGTAGGGCATCAGTTTCTCTTACACTCCCTTGAGAGACTTGGCTTTGGGGATTTTTTCTGTAAGGCTATTAAGACTCTCTATGCAAATGGTAACAGCTCTATCAAATTGAAATACTCACCTAGATTTGAGTTAAAGAGAGGAATTAGGCAAGGTTGTCCTATCTCCCCGTACCTGTTTTTATTAATCACCCAACTTCTTGCAAATTCTTTAAATAATAGTCCTGTACAAGGTATTTCCATAGCTGGTAAAAAAATTATTATAAGCCAGCTGGCTGATGATACTACACTTTTTCTGAAAGACGCTAACCAAATTCCCATATCAATCAATGTGATACAATCCTTTTCCAAAGTGTCTGGTCTATACCTTAACATTAATAAATGTGAACTCATAGCTGTCAAAGATTGTGTGACACCTTCATATTATGGTATTCCAGTAAAAGAAGAACTTACATATTTAGGCATAACCATTACAAAGGATCAGAAGTCTAGAGGCGTACTAAATTTTAACCCTCTTATTAAAAATACCCAGAAGAAGCTAAATCAATGGCTACAGAGGGACTTATCTTTAAAAGGTAGAGTCCTAATAACCAAGGCCGAAGGTATCTCTAGACTAACATATGGCGCTCTACCTTTATATCTTGACAGTAAAATAAGCAAGGAGATAGACCAGATGCTTTTCAACTTTCTTTGGAGAAACCGTACCCATTACATTAGGAAAACTGTTTTAATGATCACTTATGAGAATGGTGGACTGAATTTTCTGGACTTTACTACTTTAAATAATACTTTTAAGATCAAAAACAATTCCTAAGAAGACCCACTTCTATCTGGAATTGTATTCCTCATCATGTCTTCTCTACTTTTGGTGGCCTTAACTTCATGTTGTTTTGCAATTATAATATTGAAAAATTCCAGTGAAACTTTCTGCTTTTCATCGGCAGATTTTCTTGTCATGGTCCTTAATTTATAAATACAATTTTCCTCCACACAGATATTATATATGGAATAATCGGGATATATTGTATAAAAATACTTCTTTGTTTTTAGTATATTGGTTCCGAAATAATATCCTATTGGTGAGCCAACTGTTAAATGCAGAGGGTCTTTTACTCAGTTATAAGGAATTCTTATCACTTTACAAGGTCCCTGTAACACCTAAAGATTTTGCAATTGTTTTAGACGCCATTCCCTCAGGTGTAGCTCTGTTATTCAGGAACGTGTCAAGACCTGACCCTCAGAGCCTACCTTCTATTGACCCCTTTGACTCATCAGTAGGAAAGATTTGTTTCTCTTTTGGTCCATTCAACAACAGAGCGATTACGAACCTTGTTTCAGCAGGATGTTGTATCTATACCTTATGTCATGCCTTATTGGAATGGATTTATTGATAATATCTGTTGGAAAAAAGTTTGGATGTTGCCAGACACATACCTACTTGTTAACAAAATTAAGGAAGTTTCCTTTAAAATTATTCATAAATATTATCCTGCCAACCACTATATGAAGAAGTTTAAGGAAAACATCAACTCAAATTGCTCCTTTTGTAATGACCACCCAGAAACAGTGTTGCATCTTTTTTGGCATTGTATTCATGTAAGAAAACTGTGGCAAGACATCAGTAGGTTTATAATTGAACACATTTATGAAGATTTTACACTATTGTGGAGAAATGTACTGCTTGGATTCTTTACATACGATAGAAATAAGCTGAAACATTTATGTAATTCATTTCACTATTCTTTTGGCCAAATTTCATATACACAAATGTAAATTTACAAACAAAAAAACCCACATTTTCTTACCCTACAAAAATAAATTGAACTGTATTTTAAAACAGTTAAATACGCTACTAACAAAACAGCTGTTAGAATTGTAAGTGTATGTATGTCCCTTAAGGTCCTTGTGTAATTGTAATGTGATATTGTACCCCCTAGCTCGATTGTCCATTGTATATAATCTATATATACTTATGTTCCCTTATGTACTTTCTGTATTGATTTGTTGTTAATAAAATAAAAAATAAAAATAATAATAATTTTAAAAAATATATATAATATATATATTTTTTTACATGTTTTTTATTTTTATTTTTTTAAATTTAAACAATTAAAAAAGTTTAAAAAAGCTCTACTTCCATCGGCTAAAGTAGCTTGGGAACTTTCTCTTATATCGCCGTGGAGATTTGATGACTGGTCGCGCGATATGCTAGCAACATTGTGTCATTATCAGTCGATTCTTGTAAAAATGTCAATTCTGAAAATGCTTTCCTGTGCCTATGTGTGTCCTGTACAACAGCGGCCCCTTCCACGGGGTGCTGAAATTCATAATTTTAATTTTAAAATAATAGCTAATAAACCCATACTATGTAAACATATTCAATTGGGTCCATGCTATCTGGGATCATTTGGGATGTCTCTACCCCATTGAAGTTGACACGTTAAATGGGTTAGGTAAGGTTTAGGGTAGGGACGTCCCAAGGATTCCAGATAACACGGACATAATTGAATCTGTTTACATACACAGCTGCATGACGAACAATGGCAGCATTAAAAGTGTGATGTACCCAACTAGCCAGTAAACATGCTGTTCCAGGCGACAGCTTGAATAAATACCTTGATTGATATGCAGAAATGATACCAATATTCTACCCTTAATTGTATTTTCTATTTCCCGGCTATGGCAGTAGCTAAGTCATTTTACCCTAGAGACGGTTCTTTATCTGCATCGACCACATCAAGACAATGACTCATTGCATTTCAGTAATTGCATCCGTTATTCTTGTATGTTCTGATTTTGAAAATTGTATTTAACCCTTATTTAACCAGGTAGGCCAGTTGAGAACAAGTTCTCATTTACAACTGCAACCTGGCCAAGATAAAGCAAAGCAGTACGACAAAAAACAACACAGAGTTACACATAGGATAAACAAAAGTACAGTCAATAACACAATAGAACAATCTAGATACAGTGTGTGCAAATGGAGTAAGGAGGTAATTCAATAAATAGGCCATAGTAGCGAAGTAATTACAATTCAGCAAATTAACACTGAAGTGATAGATGTGCAGATGATGATGGGCAAGTAGAAATACTGGTGTGCAAAAAAAGTAAATAAAAACAATATGGGGATGAGGTAGGTAGTTGGGTGGGCTATTTACAGATGGGCTATGTACAGCTGCAGCGATCGGTAAGCTGCTCAGATAGCTGATGCTTAAAGTTAGCGAGGGAGATATAAGTCTCCAACTTCAGCGATTTTTGCAATTCGTTCCAGTCATTGGCAGCAGAGAACTGGAAGGAAGGGCGGCCAACGTGGGTGTTATGTAACGGTTGTCGTCGGTGGAAGGAGAGGACCAAAGCGCAGCGTGGTTAGTGTTCATCTTATTTAATAATAATCCAAAACTGAACACTTCAAATACAAAACAACAAAGTGAAAACCGAAACAGTTCTGTCTGGTGCAGACACACAAAGACTGAAAATAACCACCCACAAAACCCAACAGAAAACAGGCTACTTAAATATGGTTCCCAATCAGGGACAACGATTGACAGCTGCCTCTGATTGAGAACCATATCAGGCCAAACACAGAAATAGAAAATCATAGAAAAACTAACATAGACAACCCACCCAACTCACGCCCTGACCATACTAAAACAAAAGACAAAACAAAGGAACTAAGGTCAGAACGTGACATGTTAGCTTTGGGGATGACCAGTGAGATATACCTGCTGGAGTGCATGCTACAGGTGGGTGTTGTTATGGTGACCAGTGAGCTGAGATAAGGCGGGGCTTTACCTAGCAGAGACTTATAGATGACCTGGATCCAGTGGGTCTGGCGATGAATATGAAGCGAGGGCCAGCCGACGAGAGCATACATGTTTGGCAGCGTGAGTGAAGGAGGCTTTGTTGCGAAATAGGAAGCCGATTCTAGATTTCATTTTGGATTGGAGATGCTTAATGTGAGTCTGGAAGGAGAGTTTACAGTCTAACCAGACACCTAGGTATTTGTAATTGTACACATATTCTAAGTCAGAACCATCCAGAGTAGTGATGCTAGTCGGGCAGGCAGGTGCGGGCAGCGATCGGTTGAAGAGCATGCATTTAGTTTTACTAGCGTTTAAGAGCAGTTGGAGGCCACGGAAAGAGTGTTGTATGGCATTGAAGCTCGTTTGGAGGTTTGTTAACACAGTGTCCAAAGAAGGGCCAGATGTATACAGAATGGTGTAGTCTGCGTACAGGTGGATCAAGGAATCACCAGCAGCAAGAGCGACATCATTGATATATATAGAGAAAAGAGTCGTCCTGAGAATTGAACCATGTGATACCCCCATAGAGACTGGCAGATAACCCATGATAATTGAATGAGATTCTATTCTTTGCAATAAACTAAGGTTTTATATTTTGATAAATTACATAATAAAAGACAAATAGGTTTCAGTGAAGGCTGTTATTATGAGGAAGTGAGTGGGGGCTAGATATTTAATGAGACTTGTTTCCAGGCTTACCAGGTCTAGGCATATTTTTAGCCGATGCCCATACAAGGCCTGAACTAGTCCAAACATTTTTCACAGGAAGAGAGGTGTTTGCCACATTTATCCAATAGGTGTCTCCATAATGACAATCTAAATAAAACTGGTAAAATTGCTTTACCTTGTTCTCAGCATTTCTCCCTTTATTGGTTCATCACACCAAATTATTTAATCTGAACTATAGAAGTGATTGATAGTGAATGGGTGGCAGGTAGTTTAGTGGTTAGAGCGTTGGACTAGTACCTGAAAGGTTGCAAGATCGAATCCCTGAGCTGACAAGGTAAAAATCTGTCGTTCTGCTCCTGAACAAGGCAGTTAACCCACTGTTCCTAGGCCATCATTGAAAATAAGAATATGTTCTTAACTGACTTGCCTAGTTAAATTAAATGAAATGCTGTTAACACAATGTTAAACATTGTGAAATAGTGTTAATAGAAGTCACATTTCTCTAAAATAATCATATTTTCAATGAGTATAAAAATTGAAAAGCCCCCAAAGTTTTTGGCTTATTTTATTCCACAAAAATGTCAATTCGTGTGGCTGCAGCCTGATGTCCCAGTAATCCATCCCTCTGGAGCAAGATGGAAAGGAAAGAGAGAGGAGATCCATCATGAGTCCAGTACAAGCTTCCTGGCCAATGTTAGCTAGCTTGCTGCATACAGGGCTCGAGACTAACTTTTTTCATCCCCGTCTCAGAATCATCCCGAAGTGAAGATGAACAGTCCCAAATTAAAAAAAATATATATTTTTTTAAAGTGTTTTGATATGCCAACATGGGTCTACTCATAGGACCTAGGTCATTCACAGTGATTTAAAATTCTAATAAGAGTAGCCTACTACTGAAATAGATAAATGGGTCTGTCAACTGAGCCAGAAATTCACATAAAACATTTCTTGCCTCTAAAAAAAGCCAACATTGGAATAATATTTAAAGTGGCAATATGTCACTTTTTGGGCGACCTGATAAATTCACATAGAAATGTGAGCTATAGATATCCTTCTCATTGAAAGCAAGTGTTAGAAGCGGTAGATCGGTTCTGTGCTCTATTTCTATGCTTCCGATTCTTAATTGAAAACTCCACCCAAAACTATATTTTGGTCTTTGTTTCTTTAGTCCATTGTTGACATAGTCCAAAATGTTTTGCTTGTCAGCACTCAAGTTTTGAAGATATATAACTTTTAAAAAACAGAAATTATCCCGTATGAAGGATTTTGCATCATACGAGATGATTTCTGTAATTTGAAAGTTATATATCTTGAAAACTTGAGTAGTGTGTAGCTAGTTAGTACTACTTAATTAGTTCATTGTTCTCACATCACATGTTATGACTGCCTGCTGCAGCGCTCTCTCAACACCAATGACTGTGCTCAGCACACACACACACCCCTTCTGCCCTCCCCACCAATCACTGACTCAGTCAGAAACAGCCTGCATCACTGACTGATAGTCAGCAGTAGCAGGTCACAGTGAAATTAATAAAACATTATAAAAAAATAAAAAAAGTGGTGCAATTTAGATGTAGCAACCAATACACTTTCACCCGCAACATCGTTTTCAAAGTAGCCCAATTTCTGTCTTCTCATCTATGACTTCTACCACTGTAAATAGCTTACATGATTCGAAAAAAAAAAAATTCTACAAATCTCTACCCCGAATGATTGTAATGTTACCTGAATTTAGTACTGTTGGTTTGGAATACAGGGCTTTTTACTTATGAGTTTGTGTGTTGTGTAAACAATGACTTAGCTTGTGAATCTGACATCAATCTCCATGACTTCTATTCCACCCATGACAGGTAAGTGGGACACGTCATTTTTGTGCTAGAGAGTTGCCATTTTATGTGGCACTTATTTCACAAAGACAAAATACATTTGGTGATATTTGAAGTCAGCGTGTCAATAAAATACTGTAGCCATATTTTCCTTCAGAGTTGATGATGCCCAACCCTTTTCGTGATGGCTCTGTTGTTTACCTCTGATTATTAAGACATTGCATAATGTCATATAGATTCAGAAATTAAACTCCGGCATTACTTGAGGTTCTGGCATGTTTCAGTGTAGCCATTCATAAACAGATTTTTGTCATATCACAGTTCAGATTGCAGTTTCACAAGTTAATACTAGCACAGCCTACAGTATTAAACAGATTGTTTGTGCCAATGCTTTGTCTTCAGCAACAGAGATGAGTCCTACAACATCACTTCCCACACATACAGACTCTCCTGTCATTGGAGGTAGGCCTCATTTATTTGGACAATTTTCTTTTTACTTCACTATGACAAATAAAATAAAAAGAGAACTGGCAAAACCCTGTTTTAAATGATCTATCATTAGCTAAACTTCACAGTCCCTACTCTAAAAGCAGTTGACTCTCTCCAGTGGTCATCGTAGTTGTACTACTGATGCTAGCTGGCCTGGGATTCCTTCTGCATCGGTACTTGTGCCACAACAAGGGTGCCTACAGAACCACAGGAGAACCTGCCCCGGTGGAAGACCCTGATCAGGTCCACGGTGAGATTGTAACTGACGAAAAGGAGTACTTCATTTGAACTTGATGAAAGGATGAAAAGGAGGAATGCGAGGAGAACTGTTTGTGGGTGTTAACAAAATGTTATGTGCCAAACTGAGAGGAAACAGGAAAATGACAACCATCTTTGAAGGCCATCTACAGTATTTCTGCAGTCTTGAGGAAAACCTACATAGATTTTACCCAAGAAAACACTCACTTATAGGCACATAAGCTGGACAGGAGATGAGATGCATTAGTTAAAGAGGTCTGTGTGTGCACACACTGATGGACTACGTAACAGTTGTGTGCACATAAGAGATCGTTGTGGAACACTGGTGGATGGAAGACTTCATGAGATTCTTGCAGGTAAATGTCTTAAGATGGCATCATAAATATGCCTCCATTTCAGTGTCATCACAATTCAGTTATACATCTGCTCCCCATGTCACCTCTGAAGGCTTTTCATTTTATGTTTTACTTTTTTAACTTTTTCTGTATTTAATGAGTCTCTCTGGGTGCTAAATGGGGAATTGTATTTGGTGATCAGTAGAAGGCACTGATGAAATTGTATTATTCTTATGCCATTATCCATACTTTACCAGTTTGTCAAAACTGTAAGGATTTTACTATTGTCTATCTGGGCAGCAAAATGGGAAATGTATTGAATCTGTTACTATTACCAGCTAGAAATTGTATGATCTTATTGAAGTATCTGCCAAAGGTAGTAAGTGACATGACAGACCTCAAGACTGCAGGTCAGATATGGCAATAAAGCTTTTTCCTTTTTTCAGTCATTGTTGAATGTCCTTACAGCTATAAGTGATGGGTGGATAGAACATTGAAGTGTCAATCTCACCCCGCGCAATGTGTATTTCATACAAGGCTAGTTGTTCATTTTCATCACAGGGAAGGTATTTATGCACTGTAAAAATGTCTTAAACTCTTACGATTCATACAGGGCCACTTGAGCAGCTTGAGAATCCTGATGCTTGTAAAAAAGAAATCTAAATGGCGGAGAAGAACTCAGAACAGGTAGCATTTCAACTGTCCAAAATATATTTTACTCTATAAAAAACATGAAGTGCACCAAAGTTCGTTTGCAAAGAGTTCTTTCTTCCAGACGCATGTTTCAGCAAACTAAAGTGACTCATCTCCTTAATCTTAAAAGAAAGTGTACCATAGACCATCAAATCACTTTCATACATATCCATATTATAAAAATGTTAAGAGAATCCCTGAACAATAAATGTCCATAAATCCTTTGTTTACTCCACACTGGCTGTGGTTGGCATGGCATCTACTGGTAAGCATTACAGTACATCATATTGCTGGGTCTAAGCCACCATTACGTTGCTACATTAAACAATAGCCAGGTCTTGGACAGAAAGAAAACAAAAAAAATTAGCATTTGAAGGAATATATTTTTGTGTTTACATTTTGAAAGCTGTGACAGTTTTTAAACGGTATGAAGCATCAGCGTGTATTTGGGAATGGGATACACATTTACAGCTGCGCAAAATATGAGTAACATGATAACCATGTTTGGAATGGTGGCTGGTCATGTGATCAGGGTTACCAAGAACAGATGCAGTCTGATAATACATGTGCAAACAGGTCGCATGCTTGGCTAGCAGTTTACCAGACAGCTGGTCAACTGACCAAAGTGACCTGGAATTCACATTTCAGTGAAGACTACATCTGTTTCCATGAGGGCTACAACTATCAAATCTAGTCTATTATGTCAGATACCCAGTGACATTAATTTCTATCCGAACAAGAGGAAAAATAAAAACCTCAAGGAATCATGTTTCAACCAAAATATCAAATTCTTGTATGGTCTCACAAACTAGATCAAACCTAGTGTTAGATATTTATTAAAGTTTATACAGTAGTTTAATTAGCAGCACAAGTGTATTGGAAAATAAACTGTGTCAACAGTTGTAAGCTCCACTGATGCAATGCATATTTTTATTTATAAGAAAATGTTCAGAAATAATGTGGCTTAACACTATATTAAACAAATTGGGAACCATAAGCAAGTGATTTTCTGCAGTCCTAAAACATTTAGGAACACCCCCCTTTTGGAGTGAAAGTACATTTAAATGAATTCTAAAAAAGTTGGACAGGAAAGAATAACATGCATAGCACTGTATTTGCAGGTTATTAGCATTTGTACTAAAAACAAGTAGCAAAATCTATTTCCAGCAGTGCACATAAATTAATGCTTGTGGTATTTCTATAAAAATTAGCAATGATACATCTTTACAAAAATCAAAATTGTACAGAGCAAAAGTGCAAAAAAGCATGCAGAACCACCTAGTCACATTCACATTAAACATTTAAGCACCCCATTAAAAAATACAGCAACAGCAATGCCAGATCGAAGGTCTTTAAGCATCATCAAACTCATCACTGCATCCTTAAATCTGATGTTTGCTTTTCAAAATGTGCCATATTTCAATTACTATAATTATAAGTCACAACCAAACATTTACTAGTGCAGTCTAGACCATTTCTTTGGTACAACCAGCTAATTGGTTATACTAACATTAACTAATAATTAATTCAAACAAATCACTAAGATGTGCCCGAAAGTGATAAATATTTAAAGTAAACAAACCGGTTACATTGTAATTGAACCCTCACAGTCCTTATAATGAAGGATTAAAGTAAAGTGTTTAACTCTTAATAACCTCCTGATCTTAGATGATTCTCGTTTACATGACAGTGCTTGTAAGTGTTTAAGAACAGGTGGGTGTCATTTTTTTTTTACTTAAGGAAACCAAACACTAAGATGATGTACAAGTCTGGGTATCCGATTTAGGAGGAAAAAAACTAAAACAGCAAAAATTAAAACCAATAACTGCACAAATGTAAAGCCAACCAACCCTTTCGATGATCCAAATCTCAACTTCATTCCAAGTATTTTAAGTTAATTTGCTTTTCTTTAAGTGACGGTGCTCTTTGGGACGCCGATTATGTTCATCTACGGTTGCCCAATAAGGTACAGTAAACCACCATGGCATGTTATAATCTGGTAATCATTTTGTGATCCATTCTTGTTTGGGTTCTTGTTGTTTAACATACCAGTATTCTATTATACTACAGCACGCGTCTATTTGATCCGATTGAAATTCATCCAATGGTCGCAGAAACTGATTTTAGATAGGCCAACTGGGCCTATTCAACATGCCATGCAACGGCGAAAACTAAAGTATATATGATGCTCTACTTGGATCAGTAGCACTCTTTGTGAGGAAGACATTAGGCCAAGTCCAACGAGTGTTTATAAACATGAACATTAGTTAACAAGTACAAAATGGTGACAGTGTTAAGAGTGTAGATTGATGTCATGCATTAAAAAATAAAATATAACCAGTAACATGTGAAATGTGTTTTGACCAAAGACAGCAGCACTATACTTGTAAGGTCAGGGAACCAGTTCAGCAGCCCAAATTATGAATCAGTAATTAGGACTGTTTTGCTTCCAAAGTGGAGTACTGTACCTTTTATCAGGGCTTTAAAATATTACATTCCGTTAGATGATATCAGTATCCCCGAAAGGGGTTGGTGGATGGGACAGGAGAGGGTGTCATCATTTTGAATGAGGGAGAGGAGTAAGGGGAGAGGTTGCGGAAAACACTGGCTGTTACCAGATGGTGTACCCGCCATTGGAGCCACCCACGAAGAAGTTGTTCTTGCGCTGTGTCATCATGACGTTGGCACCCTGCATGGCGGCCAGCTGAGCTGCATTAGGCATGTGGCCAGGAGGTGGGGGCTGTGATGCGTTTAGGTGAGGGGGAAGAAATAGTCACATACATGAGTAACTTTACCAATGTGTTAATTAATTACACAGGATATATATTTGGCTCCAGCACAATATGAACATTGATTTATGATTTAACCACATGACATTGTGTAACATATAGGCCTGGGGTGTCAAACTCAATTCCTGGAAGGCTGAGTGTTGGCAGGTTTTCGCCCCTCCCTTGTACGTATTAAGGTAATTGATTACTTCCCCTCATCAGGTTGTCTACGTCTTAATTGGACACGTATTAAAAGGAAATAACAAAAACCAGCAAATTCACTGTCTTCCAGGAATTGATTTTGACACCCCAGATATAGCCTAGGCATTTTGAGGATACTCACCGGGATGGAAGCACTGTTGCTTTGACCAAAGCGAGCACCAGCATCATATCCTCCCTCCAATAGCACAGTGGAGCCAGGGGGATACATGGCTCCCATGGGGTAGTACGCCATGGGGACGTTGTGGCCCATTGGTCCAACAGCCATGGACTGGGGCAGTTGCATGTACATCTGAGTGCCAGGGTACTGAGACATTTGCTGTAGCTGGCCAGCCTGAGATGGGTGCACATACCTGGGCTGATAGATCTTTGGCGTAATGGAGAACATATGAAAAGGGGAGAGTTAGAGACAGTCGGTCAGTGCGTTTGTATTGAAATGATTGGGAATACTCTTCACGAAAGTAGATAACATGTTTATTCCAAGTATAAATGGCTACCTCAGAGTATGCAGGTGGAGCGTCTGAATAAGGTGGTGCCTGGGGAGACACTTGCATAGCAGGTGGGTAGATGGGTGCACTACTCTGCTGAGGGTACACAGCTTGCTGGGGATAGGAACCTGTGATACACAAAACAATATTCTACTATTATCAATACGCACACTTGCTTTGTTTTACTCAATCATCACACAATAGCAAAACATTATCGAGGGCTAACGTAGTTTGTTAATCTACTACCGATCGGTCTAATTAAATAAACGTATAGGTAGCTAACATAACATGCAGAAAATACTTAATTCATCAATCATGATTACAGTTAGCTAGCTTAGTTAATATTGTCACAACAAAACACTTACCCAACTGACAAAACAGTGACTATGACAAGTCCTAGAGCTAATTGCAAAAGCTAACTGGATAGTGGTAATGAGGTCAGAGTACACGGCTACAAGCTAAATAGCATGTAGTAACTACAGCAAGCCTTCTAACGTTACGTATTGGGTAACATTAGCTAGCCGGCTACTTACATGTCGACTCCATCACGATTTAGACAGCAGTATCTACCTTAGTGGTTGGGCTAATTTATAATGAAAAGGAAAATACGTCGGTCAAGTAAACATTTTAGTGTCGCTTGTTAGCTGGCTAACTAACCCTTAGCCGCTGTTGTTAGATACCTAGCATGTTAGCTAATACAATGGTTGTGGACGTTAGCTAAATTACCTTTGTTGTTCATTGTCCTGAATTAGTGTGTAGTTTAATGCGTCGAATACAATTATTCTGAAGTTAAAAGTATTTTATAGAAGGACCGTTTGAATACTAAAAATTGAGATTACAGTTCAGAGTTACGTGACCGTTCACTTCCTTGTTTTTGTCTAGATTTGTGTTGTGATGGTTGATGCAATTACGTCATATGTACTTAGCCACTCCCATTCTAGGGGTGAAAGTGCGTGCGCTGTGTAAGTTTTTACATTACCTAACTGGTTCAATTTACTTTGTAGTTTTCTTTATATTTAATAAATGTTCCATGGCATTGGATAAATGGGCACTGAAGGTGATCAACCAGACCTAGATATAAACTGTTGAATAACATTCAAGATAATTAAAATTAATATATTTGCTTTACGTTTCCGGCTGTTTATTCGGCTAGTCTTCAAATACTTCCTAGTCTGATAACCTATTTGACGTTGATCATTATAAAAAATAATTGTTTGCTTTTCTGATCCATAAGAAAACAATTGGGGATACCTCACCACATCATCACTAAGGCGCACCAGGGTGATGATATGGAGGATGATATAGCAATTTGATTAAAAATCTTTTCATACACTATTCTGATCATTAAGTGACAGTTAGTAAATTCTTGGCAGGAATATTTCAGCTTCGATGATAGAGGACATTGTGATTGAACAGACAGTAGAGAGCACTTGCCATGGGGCTAATTAAAGATTCAAAAATCTCAGCTCTCCCTTTGAGCTCCATGGCAATGCACTACAAATGCATGCAAATGCCAGTGTCTGCCAGCTGGCAAGAAAAATAGAGTGAAAACACACCAAGGTCTATTCCTCCAAGAGAAATGCAGTGAAATATGGTGCTCAGCATAGTAGGTCATATATAATCAATCAATACTCTATACCAATGGTACATGTGATTTGTGACAACAGGTTACAATTATCTAATGAAAACAGAAATCTTTAGTATTTAGGGAAACAATTTATGCTCATGGGTGTGCCCCATCTGTCCAATCTAAGTAATTACTTCTGGACAGTATTTCTAGACCAGAGGACCCTTTTTGACCTCCTGGAGGAAAAGTTCCACGTAGTCTCTTTGCTGCTACATTATATTCTGTACCACAGATAAAAAATATAATTTAAAAAGCCAACGTGCTAAAAAACTATACTTTTAAAGATGCACTTTCCCTTTAAGGCAGCCATGGCTCCTCTCAAGTCGAGGCCGACATTTTTCAATGCAAGATATCCCTTGCATAAATTATGTTCATGACGTAGGGCAAAAGGCCAGATTTGTTGTAATATTGGTGGTATTTTCCATTGGTCTTTACAGCAGAAGTCGATTTTAGATGGTATCTTGAGGAATATAGGTCATCTGAATTGTAGTACCGAAGGAACCGTCATGAAATATTAAAAAAGACAGGATCTTCACGTTGCCAACCCTCCTTATCAATGCAAATGCCTCTTTTGTGTGCAGCCTTAGCGCCTATCTGGAGCGGTGATATGCATGTTTTATTATATGTGACTAAAACAAACTGTGGCAAAGATTTTTAAAAGAGGAGAACCTCAGAAAATAAGACACATTTACGGTAAGTTGCTTTGCTTTGCTTTCAGTTTAAGACTTCCATCCGCTATAGCGCGACGAAATGGCGAGAGGAAATTCGTTTTTTTGTTAATATGCAATGCTCTTAATTAGCATAATTTATATATTTATGATAAAGAGAGGGAAATACATAAAATTCAGACCCCAGGCATGGAATAGCGGGTGGTTTTTGTCGCGGCATATTTTATGGGTAACATCGTGTCCTCAAATAAGTATATGGCGATACTTTTATTGCGGCTAGATTGGGGGTGGTGTACGGGGATCATCACCTGCTGAAGTTCTGATAGATCTATAACTTCTGTGTTGGAGTGTGCTGCGCAACACTGATCTTTTTGATGTTACGTTAAAATATTTGATAATTGAATAGTCATTTTTCAGCTGTTATCATTCTAGAAAACTAGTTGTTTTGGGCGGACATACTGTAGGAGGGCCTCTCTTCTAGGGCTAGGCCACCTATTATCAAGAAGCTGCCTATTCTTGGTGCATTATTCATATGTTTAATTTGACACAGACTGCCTTTATGAAAAATCAAGTCATAAAGTATATTATTACTGTGTGTGTGTGCACCCCTGTAGTCCCCAGTACACGTAGGCCTACACTGTCCAGACTAAATCTCCTAGTTGTGACTTCTATTTCTAGTGCTGTCACTTTTGAAGCATCATATGGTTAGTTGTTTTTATACTCTTTAACTTACGAATGGGCAACTTTGATGGGGGTGGGGGCCACAAAAAATCGGAACTCATCATGAGGGGCCACAGTGGCTAGCGGGTCTGTGTACCGACATCCATACACATGCCAGCAGGGCCTTTTTGGGGCCCGAAGCTAAATATTCTAACTCAACAGAAAGTTGAGACCCCGACTGTCTCCCCACCCCCAACCCAAAATAAATATACATACAGTACCAGTCAAAAGTTTGGACAAACCTACTCATTCAAGTGTTTTTCTTTATTTTTACTATTTCATACATTGTAGAATAATAGTGAAGACATCAAAACTATGACATAACACATATGGATTTATGTAGTTACCAAAAAAGTGTTAAACAAATCAAAATCAATTTTATATTTGAGATTCCTCAAAGTAGCCACCCTTTGATTTGATGACAGCTTCTTTCTCCTTTCTTAGAATGTCCAGACAGTGACTGCTTGGTGGTGAGATTACTGAACCATGGACCTTCAGGATCTCCCTGCTGCTGACACGCCCCTCACTGTCAATGAACAGGTACCACTAACCTCAATGTCAACACTTCCTGATATCACGTTCGTAACACACCCCTGCCCAACTTTAAAAATCTGTGTTGCCTCTCCTTCACTGTCCTCTGTCATAAGCTGTTGCCGCCTCCATGTCACCATGTATTAACCCCACACGGTCATCTTGAGGTTGATATACTGTATGTTCACTCCGGCTGTGTCCTTTACACTCATAGTCAGCAAACTAAAGCAATTTATATTTTTTTGTTACGAGGGGAGCTCTCAGAAAGCATTGCTTGAGATGCTTGTTGGCTGATGCTCTTTGTTGTAGTTTTGTTGTACTGATGTTTTTTTTTTCATTTGTGGGCTTTTGTCTTGGTTCATTGTGTCCTAACGTGTGTGTGCTTGGCCTCTCTGTTGTTCTCCTTAGCCATTCACTGTCTGACTGCAGACATTTTTCAGCCATTAGGTTCCTGCACATTGAAATTCCTTACCAAAAACAACCAGGTATGCTTTCAGTCTCTCTGTCTGCACCTTGCCCTCCAGCTCAGGTTTTCTGTGCCTCTCCTTTACATCTTTCATGGCTGCATTCACGCATGTATCATGTCTTTGCTTTGTTATATTTACTAATAATATACAATTTGGATTATTAGTATAAGGAAATGGATAGGGAGTAGCTGACCACCATTGTTGACAAAAACGATGACAGGTTATGCTCCTATGGCATGGTTTTGCACGTGTAAACTCATGTTCTGTTCTACAAGTAACCAATAGACATTGTCCTCTACCTGGGTTGTCTCAGTAGATAGAGACCGACTGGTATGGCAACATCTGATCATTTGAATGGAGTAACACTGAGCCTAGCCTGGATGTATATGCCTTATAATTATATTATTACTACATAATGAAAAATATTCCTGGTCATGTCTCAGAGCAAAAACATTTACGCTGCTGAGAATAGGTGATGAGTCATTTATTGTGTAGTTGCGTGACTTGTGCTTGTATTCCAATTAAGCTTATCTCAGCAGGAGTGCTGATCTTCGACCAGGCCTCTCATTTCCATGTAGTCTTATTCATATGATCTAAAAGGCGAAACTGATCCTAGATCAGCACCCCTACTCTGAGACACTTTTTTAAATATGAGCCCTGGTCTTGTGTTCTGCTGCACAGGTGATAGTGATGTCTGGTCATGAGACGATCCGTGTTCTGGAAGTAGAGGTAGATCAAGCCTCTCTTCCATCCTCAATGCCTGATGGGAGGACTGATTCGGGGGGTGAGGATGTGAGTAATCAGGCTAAGCAACCTGAGGCAGGAACACAGGACAGCCCGCCAGCACCCCACAACACTGGGGGAGTAGGTGAGCCCTTTGTAGGATACCGATACGGTAGGTTAGACTCCATGCAATACAGGTTAAACGGCATCTTGTTTAATGCTGCTGTGTAAAAATGTTTTAAGAGTGATGTGTGGTATGTGCTGATGGTAGACAAACACAGTGTGTTCTCTCTCTGTGCTGTCAGTGCTGGGGGACCAGGTGGTGGCTGTCGATTCTGCAGCCTCTGCTGTCCAGACTCTTGCTCAGACTGCAGTTCCCATCAGTGTCTCCCTGTCGCAACCACAGGCCACCATGCCCATCACTGTGCAGAGCTTGCAGGGCTGTCAACAGGTGAGAACAATTAAACAAACAAAATAATTGTGTCATGTGTGGTTCCTTCATCTGCCAATAATTTTGATCCTATTTATTTCTCACCCCTCTTCCTAATAAACCCCATCCTCCTTCCCTGTAGGTCCTGACCCAGGATGGTCTGGCCACTCTGATGACAGGGATGATGGCCCAGACAGGCTCCCTGGGCCAGCCCCTGCTCATCCCCCTCAGCATGGCAGGGTCCATGGGGGGCCAAGGCCTTGCTGTCCTCACCTTCCCCACCAGCAACGTAGCCACACTCCCTGGCCTTTCAGCTGCCAGCCAGTCCGGAGGCCTCCTCAAACTACCCTTTGCCGGCTTGCAAGGCTTACAAGGCTTGCAAAGTAAGACGGCAGAGATACACACTTCACAGAATGTGAATCTCTGCATTAATCCACATTGAATCAACAGTCAATAGTTTTTTGGCTACCACATGGGGGACAGTGATGCTTTATCTGTATGTGTTTGGGTTCTTCTTTCCCAGCAGCCACTGTGCTAAACCCTGTCCAGACCCAGCAGGCGGTTTTCCAGTCTCAGACAGCATCACTACAGCAGGTCCAGGCAGCTATGCAGCAGGCTCAGCAGAACACGCAGGTGGCTGCAGCACAACTGACCCAGGCCATGCCGTCCGTCTCTCAGCCCAGTGTGTCTGTGTCAACACTCCAGTCTGCAGGCCTCTCCATCAACCCTGCCATTGTAAGAATGTGTTTCTGTATTGTCGTGTATGTGAGTTAACCCTTTACACTCGTGGAAATTGGCCTACAGCATATGGATGGGGCTAAATTGAAATGTTTCTTAGAGAATAAATATGAAAAGTGTGGGAACAATTTGGAGACAATGGGACAATTATTAGACCTAAGTTGAGGACACAACAGTTCACCTGACACAAGACTGAATTCAAACATTACACTGGTAATTTTATGTGTATTTCCTATGTAATTTCAATGCACTTTCAGGACTCTAAGAAGAGTCTTCAACAATAAGGTGCTTTTTTAAATCTCTCCTAGCTGTGGCTTTGAGGAACTAGGGCAAGCACACTTGAACACAACACTGCATCCCCACCATTACCGTTGTTGTTTACACAATCCAAAGACAGCCTATTATAAATCGCAGTCTGGGTCAGGTGGGCATCATTTGAAAGCTTGTTCTATTGCCAACATGACTAAGTTATAAAATACGATCTTACAGTGTAAGGCTTTCACAGGGCAATTCAGAGAAATGGATTGTAATTTTGGTGCGCAGAGAAAGGAGTCTTGTATGCATTCAGGTGCGTGTTCTGCAGCAAATGTTCTTCACAATAGACTAACAGGATCATTCTATTCAGAACAACCCAGGGTATGACACCATGTCATCTTGTAACTGTACATCAAACATAACAGTTGTCACTGTATATGACATGAGTTTTACACTCTTAGAAGAAAAGGTGCTATATGAAATGTTAAAGGGTTATTCGGCTGTCCCCCTAGGAGAACCCTTTGAATAACCCTTTTTGGTTGCAGGTGGAACCTATATTGTAGATCCCTTTCTACAGAGGGATCTACATGGAACCCAAAAGGGTTCTATCTGGAACCAATGAGGGTTCTCCTATGGGGACAGCCGATTAACTGTTTTGGAACCCATTTTTCTAAGAGTGTATGATATGAAAATGTGAAGCGCTCATTTGTACTCATGGGTGTTTGGCTTGCTTGTATGACATCAAAGTGGTATTTATTATAATCCTCAATGTCTCATCTTTCAAAATGCATTGAGTCCTCTTAATTTACAGCATTTCCCTTACTCAGACAACAAAAAATGTGTAAAAGTTGCCCAATTAGCGGTAGGATGAGGGCAACTTCTTGTCGCAAGTTCAAGTTCAGAACGGCTTTCAAAACCCATATAGAGCTGTGAAGCGCAGAGCCTGAACTCTGACGTAATTTATAGCATGTTACTGTACAGCTACTGCATTATAATTTAGGCGCTTGTCAGTGCCCAAATCTGCCATTTACAACCTGTATACAGGTACGCGTGTAAAGGGTTAACGTAATGTGCGTGTATTTGTTTTTCTGACCTACACGTGTGTTTTGGATTGCTGATCAGCAAGCCATGTTTTTTACTTTAAAGGTTGTATAACTTGAGCAGATGGTTTAAAATGTCCTTGTTGTTCATCCACACTTCTGAATATATTGTACCTTGTATTCAAAATTATGACATTATCGATAGTAGAACAATATGTTCTGGATGCCTCCGTTTCTCTCCTCTCAGATCAGTGCTGCGTCTCTAGGGGCTCAGCCTCAGTTCATCAGCTCCCTCACTTCCACTCCCATCATCACCAGTGCCATGTCTGGAATCACCAGCCAGATCATCACCAACGCACAGGGACAGGTGGGTTATAATGCAAACATAACCACCAAGCCAACATGCTCACTATTTTTCAAGGATCAAAATAACAATCACACATTTTCAACTAATGTGTTATGACTGTTATTATAGATTTATAAACTTGTATTTATTTTAAAGTTTATAGTATTATGATAATCAGTTAATAAAGAACTTATCAAATATTTATAAATTATTTTGTATAGTGTTACTAATAAATACATTCCCTAATTCTCTAAATGTGGCATCCAGGTGATTGGAACCATCCCCCTGATGCTGAACCCTGCCTCACTGACAGGAGGGGCTGCTACTCAGGCTCTGAATCTCCAGGGCTTTCAAGGCCTGCAGGTCCAGACAGTCCAGCCACAGCTGGTTCTGAACAACCAGGGCCAGATCATTGCTACCATAGGAAATGGACCTGCTGCAGTCCCCACTTCTGCTGCTGTTATTCCCAAGCATAATGTTCCTGTGCCATTCTCGAAGCCCAGCACCCAGGTACCCCTCTCCACCAATTTTGACCTAATGAGTGCTCCATCAGAATGTCAGAAAAATTGGAAATGCTGTTTTTATGTGGTGTTGGTTGAAATTGGTTTAATGTGAGAATGGTGAGTCTTTTTCGTCTTTTGGATGTTACCATTAATCCATTGCTGACAGAAATTTCCCCTCAGGCTCAGGTAACAACTGTTACGCAATCACCTGTGGTCATCGCCCCACAACCATTTGCAATGAAGACAGTCACTCCAATCTCCTCCTCAGTCCCGATCACCTGTGGAGACACACCCACCGTGGGTCAGCTTGTCAGCAGTATGTGGTTCACATTATTTTTTTTTTTTAATGAATTAAATCCTATATTTAACCAGGGAAGTCACATTGAGGTTTACATATTTTTCAAGTGAACCCAGCCAAGGAAAAGCAGCAGCTTCTCTCGAAACATAGAAATATCGACCTACCTACTTGTAAAAAAATATCTATCTGCTTTGTCTATTCCCATTTTTAGAGCCACAGCAAGGGTGCACAGATGAAGAGGGCATTAATCTGGAAGAGATTCGAGAGTTTGCCAAGAACTTCAAGATCCGCCGGCTGTCCCTGGGGCTGACGCAGACACAAGTGGGACAGGCCCTCACGGCTACAGAGGGCCCGGCCTACAGCCAGTCTGCCATCTGCAGGTAAACTCCTCTGGTCTACTGGGTGGGGGTGGTTGCAGGCATCACAGTAGAAGGTTTCTGAAATCTATTCTATCAAATATGATAAATAGTGTACGTTGGTGTGCTATGGACATTGTAGTTCAAGGGTTATATTTTGAAAGTGTTGAAACTATAGTAGGAATGTTACAGGATAGTAGCTCTGACACTTAAATAAAGATGAACTGGGGTTCAGGTATTATTTGAAAGAGTAGATGTGGGGTTCAATCTGGTTGATCAGAGGCTACTGTGTTATTAGTTTATAAGTTGTTGCTTCTTGCAGGTTTGAGAAGCTGGACATTACACCCAAGAGTGCTCAGAAACTGAAGCCCGTGCTGGAGCGGTGGCTGGCTGAAGCAGAACTATGGAACCAAAAGGGTCAGCAGAATTTGATGGAATTTGTGGGTGGTGAGCCGTCCAAGAAACGCAAGCGTCGCACCAGCTTCACCCCGCAGGCCATCGAAGTGCTCAACACCTACTTTGAGAAGAATGCCCTGCCAACGGGCCAGGAGATTACGGAAATCGCTAAGGAGCTCAACTACGACCGTGAGGTTGTCCGTGTATGGTTCTGCAACAGGCGGCAGACACTGAAAAACACCAGCAAGATCAATGTGTTTCAAGTTCAGCCTTAAGCCTGTGAAGTAAGCGGCCGTTGACTAGTAGGAAACTTGGAAGGACAGCATAATCAGCTCAAGAAAAACGTTTTGTAAAGACCGTAACACAGTCAACCTTAGTAAGTAAAAAATTATATGGACTTTGGGAAGGAAAAGGACACTGAATGACACTTGAACTGAGTCTTACTATATGGACATCGAAAACTCAGTTATCTCCTTTTGTTTTGATGTGTGGGGGAGTGAAAGAAAGACATTGCATGTGAAACGTGATTGGGTTAATGTTCACAGACCCTCTATTGTCAGTTTGATAACCTCTTGTTTCATTTATTGATATATCATGCCATTTGTAAAGCAATGGCTAGAATTTTGATACACCTGGTTTTATACACTTACCATACAGTTTTGTAAGTGGCTGTCTATGAATTTTATAGCAATGGCCTCGAAAGATATTGGCTTACAGTTGTACAACATCCAATCAAGCTGTTCTGATATTATGCGGGTGCCACAAAATATAGGTTTGGAACTGGTACGTACAATATTTGTGCGTCTAACTTTCTCACTCATCATTATTCACGATTCATTCAGGATTATCCGTAATCATGGTAGAAGTGTTTAGAAACATATTATTTTCTTATTTACAATAACAGTTACTCCAAAATGAAACAATACATTATTTACCATTAATTTCTATTTGGCATAAAATAATCTGAAACACAACCAAAACATAAACAGCAAATGCATCCAAAAGCAATGCCCCTTAGTTTACCATAGTGAAGGTTGTCATTTTGGATTAGTTCATCTATAAAGCCACACATATATTATTTCAAATAGTTAACAGATGTCAGCCCTGCATGGTCCATCAGCAGACGTCACACAGTGAAGAGTTTAAAACATTGCCTGTCTCAATTGAGTCAGGCGTCAGTGTGGTTGAATGTGTACTGTATATTGAGAATACTTACATGACAAAAATAATTATCTAATTAATCAAATTGATTGAATACTAAAACTTGACTGTGAATTAATTGATTCATATGTTGTAGTTTTTGATTGTTATTATTAATGTATATGAAATATCGATTCTTAGCTAAAAGGAATGGTATTTTAGGGACAAACAAAATTGAAGGAACTAATGGCTTCCCTGCTCTTTTCTATAACCTCGTAATTGTTTGCACTTTAGAGATAACTTATCTCAAACAAGATAACTAATGAACAGCCTTGATTGCAGATGAGTGCAGTCAACTGCAATGGAAAGGATAAAGCTTTGTAGGCTGGCAAAAGATAAATTAAGTGTATTACATTTGGAAATCTACAATGTTTATTGTTCTAGAAAATGTTGAGTCTTCATTGGTTTTTATGTCTGGTCTATCCAACATATTTGAAAATGTAGCAAATGACAATTGGTTACCCAGCATATTTAAGTAGTTGATAATGTTTTGCTTGACATACATACGCTAACAATTTTTAATGGTCAAACTTCTATGCGTAATGAGCATCAATTTTGTAAGGTTATCTTAAGCCAGTATGGTACATGACCGAATGAGAATAAACTACAATACTTGGTCCTTTGTGGTCCCAAATGAATATCATTCATATTCTGATGTTTGTCTATGTCTGTGATATGCCATGCTGAACCATGTAGTTCATTTGTTCCCCATAATTGCCTTTTAAGATTGATATTATGTTTTCAGAGAGGAAGAAAATAACTGCTATATGAATCATGTGTTATGTTACACAACTGCCATTTCCGAGGTAGCTATAACCTAAAATGTTTTTTAGGATTCTCCCCAGTGAATTGTCTTTTGTCTGAATAATTTTGAGATGACAGAATGCAAATGCAAATCGAATGTCAACACAGTTTAATAGTGTAGTTTTCAGATTTTAACTATATCACACATTTTGTTGATGTTGGGCATAACAAATATTATTTACACTTGTGGTATAAGGTGTGCAGTATAGAACCAGCAATACATCTGAATAGATGAGGTCATGAGAGTGACTTATGTGATTTTTTGATCTGGGCATTCTCTGCCAAATAAAGGCTTACTGAACACTGTCTGGGTCTTTTATTGTCTTGACTTGTGACTTAAAAAAATAGGTCTAAATCACACAATAACAATCCCTTGTCCTTTCTCTAGACCTTAACCCCTTGCTTATGACATCTCTAGTAAAAATGATTTGTGGCTCTAGCCTTTCAAAGGGATTCTGTCATATTTCACACTTATCCAGTCTCTTCAGAGCCACAAATACCATAGAGAATGATAGAGGACTCTTCTTTGTTCCTGTCTCATTATGGCATCTGTGAGCACCAATGATGTGTATATAAACCAATGATCCCCTCAACAAAAATATAAACGCAACATGTAAAGTGTTGGTCCTGTGTTTCATGAGCTGAAATAAAAGATCCCAGAAATGTTCCATATGCACAAAAAGCTTATTTCTCTCAAATTTTTGCACAAATTTGTTTACATCCCTGTGAGTGAGCATTTCTCCTTTGCCAAGGTAATCCATCCACCTGACAGGTGTGGCATATCAAGAAGTTTATAAAAAAAGGGCATGATAATTACATAGGTGCACCTTGTGCTGGGGATAATAAAAGGCCACTAAAATGTGCAGTTTTGTCACACAACACTGCCACAGATGTCTCATGTTGAGGGAGTGTGCAAATAGCATGCAGAGCAGTTGGCAGAGAATTTAATGTTAATTTCTCTACCATAAGCTGCCACCAACGTCATTTTAGAGAATTTGGCTGTACCTCCACCCGGCCTCACAACCGCAGACCACGAGTAACCACGCCAGCCCAGGACCTCCATATCCGGCTTCTTCACCTGCGGGATGGTCTCAGACCAGCCACCCGACAGCTGATAAAACTGAAGAGTATTTCTGTCTGTAATAAAGCTCTTTTCAAGGGAAAAACTCACTCTGACTGGCTGGGCCTGGCTCCCCAGTTGGTGGGCCTGGCCCCCAAGTGGGTGAGCCTATGCCCTCCCAGGCCCATCCAGGGCCTAATGAATTCATTTAAATTGACTGATTTCCTTATAAGAACTGTAACTCAGCAAAATCATTGAAATTGTTGCATGTTGCGTTTATAATTTTGTTCAGTATAGATAAAGTTGAATGGGTTGGGGGGCTTGGAAGGGATTTTATTTATTATTTAAAAAATGTGGGGGGTAGAAGTCAGTCGGGATTCATTATTATTATATTTTGTATTATTTTATTTATTATTTAAAAAAAATCTTAGTAGTATAGAATTAGGCAGACCAGCACAGTAGGTGGCGGCATGCACCTTAAATGTTTGTTTGCGGACCGCCAGTATATCATAGAAGAAGAATAAGCTTTCTAGCCGAGTAGATAAACAAACTTATTATTAGGTTTGTATAGCGATTAATGGAGATTTAATTAACTACCATATACAACTCAATTAGTTCTCGTTTCGTTATATTCAAATAATCAGTGTTCGCATCACTGTTTACCTGAAGAGTAGTAGCGCATGTTGGAGATAACCAACGTTAGCTAACTATCTCAATATGGAAAGAACGCGGGAGCAACATGGCATGCAATGGTCGCAGGGTTAGCTAGTCAACTTACTTGGTTTCAAAGGTAAGTTCGATAGCTATTTACGTACTAGCTAGAAGTGCTATCATAATTTAACTTCATATTAACACGACAAACCACGTTTAGTCGTAACGTTAGCAAGGTAACGTTAAAACATTACTCCACAATCATTCAAGTTCTCCAGGTAACGTTATTGACGTTACATTAGTGAGTTAGCAAGTAGTTAACGTTAGCATAGTAACATTATGCCATATAGCAAAGCTTTTCATTTTGTACATTCGTTAGTTACTACACACAGCATTTAACTTACCAGTCATTCTAGCTTAAATATCTTTAATGTGTGATACTGCAATACCTACCAGCTGTGTGATGACATTTTGTGGTCCATACAATCTGGAATTTCTTGTCAATTCGTTTGCTAGGCCTATATTAAACCAATAGTCTTTACACTGGTACTGAACTGTGTATGTTTCATGGCATTTCTCTTCCAGTTTGGTAGCAAAAGACATCTATCAGGCTGTAAGAAATTTGGAATTTTGTGACCAGGGATCGAGAATTTGAGACAAGTTCGACTGCAATCAGATCCACGCGTCGTCATGGCTTGGGCTCTGAAGTTGCCACTCACTGATGAGGTGATTGAATCAGGTCTGGTCCACGACTTTGATGCCAGTCTTTCTGGCATTGGACAAGAGCTTGGAGCTGGGGCGTACAGTATGAGGTATGAATTATAATTGAATAATAATTTCATCTATTGAAATGTTAATGTCAAGACTTTGTACTTTTACATAGAAAATCAGTATCTGTCAGTGAAAAAAATATATACTGTTTTAACTATTCAAGAGTAGGCCCTATCATCTGTATCAGTTAGCCTATAATGAGTTGGTGGCCGTCGCTCTCTAGTAATTTGTTCTTTTGCATGGTGCTGTTTTAAATGTTAGGAGTGTGTGTTTTCAGTTCAGAGAGAGCGTCGGCCAAAGAACCTATGAATAGTGAAGCTGTAAAGTAGTTTGTTATGGAACGCATACCTCAAGTGGAAACGCCTTCTAAATCTAGGCTACTGTTAACTTTCAGTATATTCCATTCTAGAATGGAATGCATTTAGAATGTATCCTATTCTCAATGTTGCTAAATTGTCTCTCCCAAGCTATAGTTAACTGTTTGCTTACTATTTGTGTTTGTGGATAGGACAGCTTCTCAAAAAACTTAAACACATCACACACCCATTTTATAGTGATTTTACAGAAAAAGTTTTTTTTTTGCCAGTAATTCACGAGTTAGCTCATTCATAGATGCTAACTACAGAGTATCTTCTGGCCGGGGGAGTTTTATTAAGAGCTGCAACGCTGCTCTAAACATTAACACGCATTGCTTGCGGGACTGTTTTGGAAACATAAGGAATGTATTTTTCATATCAGGGAGAATTAAGAATAATAATAAATAAAATGTAAAAAAAATTACAACACACCTTTGTGTAAACAGAAGATGGACACCATGAACATGATGTCACTGGAACATACTGTGGGTAACAGTAAGTGTAAATTATTTTGATATGATATGAAAGTAAAGGGCTTCATGTTGCACTCCCGAGTGGCACAGCGCTCTAAGGCACTACATATCAGCGCAAGAGGCGTTACTACAGTCCCTGGTTCGAATCCAGGCTGTATCACATCTGGTTGTGATTGGGAGTCCCAAAGGGCGTCACACAATTGGCCAAGCGTTGTCCAGGTTTGGCCGGGGTAGGTCGTCATTGTAAATAAGAATTTGTTCTTAACTGACTTGCCTAGTTAAATATACACTGCTCAAAAAAATAAAGGGAACACTTAAACAACACAATGTAACTCCAAGTCAATCACACTTCTGTGAAATCAAACTGTCCACTTAGGAAGTGTAACAGTAGTAACTTTACGTCGTCCCCTCGCCCCGACACGGGCGCGAACCAGGGACCCTCTGCACACATCGACAACGGTCGCCCACGAAGCAGCGTTACCCATCGCTCCACAAAAGCCACGGCCCTTGCAAAGCAAGGGGCAACACTACTTAAGTCTCAGAGCAAGTGACGTAACTGATTGAAATGCTACTAGCGCGCACCCGCTAACTAGCTAGCCATTTCACATCTGTTACACTCACCCCCCTTTCAACCTCCTCCTTTTCCGCAGCAACCAGTGATCCGGGTCAACAGCATCAATGTAACAGTATAACTTTAAACCGTCCCCTCGCCCCGACACGGGCGCGAACCAGGGACCCTCTGCACACATCGACAACGGTCGCCCACGAAGCGTCGTTACCCATCGCTCCACAAAAGCCGCGGCCCTTGCAAAGCAAGGGGCAACACTACTTAAGTCTCAGAGCAAGTGACGTAACTGATTGAAATGCTACTAGCGCGCACCCGCTAACTAGCTAGCCATTTCACATCCGTTACAGAAGCAACACTGATTGACAATAAATTTCACATGCTGTTGTGCAAATGGAATAGACAAAAGGTGGAAATTATAGGCAATTAGCAAGACACCCCCCAAAACAGGAGTGATTCTGCAGGTGGTGACCACAGACCACTTCTCAGTTCCTATGCTTCCTGGCTGATGTTTTGGTCACTTTTGAATGCTGGCTGTGCTCTCACTCTAGTGGTAGCATGAGACGGAGTCTACAACCCACACAAGTGGCTCAGGTAGTGCAGTTCATCCAGGATGGCACATCAATGCGAACTGTGGCAAAAAGGTTTGCTGTGTCTGTCAGCGTAGTGTCCAGAGCATGGAGGCCCTACCAGGAGACAGGCCAGTACATCAGGAGACGTGGAGGAGGCCGTAGGAGGGCAACAACCCAGCAGCAGGACCGGTACCTCCGCCTTAGTGCAAGGAGGTGCACTGCCAGAGCCCTGCAAATGACCTCCAGCAGGCCACAAATGTGCATGTGTCTGCTCAAACGGTCAGAAACAGACTCCATGAGGGTGGTATGAGGGCCCGACGTCCACAGGTGGGGGTTGTGCTTACAGCCCAACACCGTGCAGGACGTTTGGCATTTGCCAGAGAACACCAAGATTGGCAAATTCGCCACTGGCGCCCTGTGCTCTTCACAGATGAAAGCAGGTTCACACTGAGCACATGAGCACATGTGACAGACGTGACAGAGTCTGGAGACGCCGTGGAGAACGTTCTGCTGCCTGCAACATCCTCCAGCATGACCGGTTTGGCGATGGGTCAGTCATGGTGTGGGGTGGCATTTCTTTGTGGGGCCGCACAGCCCTCCATGTGCTCGCCAGAGGTAGCCTGACTGCCATTAGGTACCGAGATGAGATCCTCAGACCTCTTGTGAGACCATATGCTGAGACATGCACATTTGTGGCCTGCTGGAAGTCATTTTGCAGGGCTCTGGCAGTGCACCTCCTTGCACTAAGGCGGAGGTACCGGTCCTGCTGCTGGGTTGTTGCCCTCCTACGGCCTCCTCCACGTCTCCTGATGTACTGGCCTGTCTCCTGGTAGGGCTTCCATGCTCTGGACACGACGCTGACTGACACAGCAAACCTTTTTGCCCCAGTTCGCATTGATGTGCCATCCTGGATGAACTGCACTACCTGAGCCACTTGTGTGGGTTGTAGACTCCGTCTCATGCTACCACTAGAGTGAGAGCACCGCCAGCATTCAAAAGTGACCAAAACATCAGCCAGGAAGCATAGGAACTGAGAAGTGGTCTGTGGTCACCACCTGCAGAATCACTCCTGTTTTGGGGGGTGTCTTGCTAATTGCCTATAATTTCCACCTTTTGTCCATTCCATTTGCACAACAGCATGTGAAATTTATTGTCAATCAGTGTTGCTTCCTAAGTGGACAGTTTGATTTCACAGAAGTGTGATTGACTTGGAGTTACATTGTGTTGTTTAAGTGTTCCCTTTATTTTTTTGAGCAGTGTATATTTTAACGTGTTTCTAGAACCGTACTGCAATTAAGCTTCGATTCACGTTTAGATAGGGCATTTGGCTGCCAGAGCCAATTTGCCTCTAAACAGAACATGTAAGGTCCTTGGACTATAAGGTGTAACGTTAGGCTCCTTTAGTCCATTATTGGGCTAGCATAGGCCTAACCTTCCATCAGTACTCTCTTGAGGATCGTTCTTATGCCAGAAAAGAGGCCTTAATCTTTCAGACTTGGTATTTTTACTGTGTCAGGAACAGTTTGTGTGTAAGGGATACATCCCTCTCTTTCTGACTGCTCTTTTGTTAATATTGTAAGTGTTCTGTTACATGATACTAAAGTGCCTCATTGTCAGTATAATTCTTATGTTGAGAGGGAGGATGAGATACCCAGGCTGCATACCAAGGTAGTTGATTGCACAAGATTTTACTATCGTAACTAATGAACTGTGACGAAAGTTTGTTATAAATCACTTGTTCTTTTCCAGTGGCTTCTAGTAATAGTAATTTCTTTAACATTTATTGGGTGGGTAACAGAATTTCCTCACGTTTTTAATTTGGAAAACTTTTGTAAGAGTTGAGCTTACCTTATCAGTCTGTCTCGTATTCTGGAGGTACAAGTTCTGTTGAGTTGTTGTTTCAGACAGTTCTTGATACTATGCCAATGTCATGTGCTTGTAAAAGACCTTGGCTTGCCAGTTCATTGACCATGTTGTCTTGCGGTTCTTTCTCCAGCGACGTGCTGGCCCTCCCCATCTTTAAGCAGGAGGAGTCTAACCTGCCGCCTGACAGTGAGAACAAGATTCTTCCTTTCCAGTATGTTCTGTGTGCAGCGACCTCGCCTGCTATCAAACTGCACGATGAAACACTTACCTACCTCAACCAAGGTTAGCATCTGTCTGTTTTACATTACATGCTTTTCTTTTGAATTTGATGCCAATTTGAAAGAAATAGCCAGATTTTGTGTGTGTGTACATACATACATGCATACACAGCGCATTTGTAAAGTACTCAGACCCCTTGACTTTTTCCACATTTTGTTACTTTAAAGCCTCATTTTAAAATGGATTTAAATTGTTTTCTACACACAACACCCCACAATGAAAAAGCAAAAACAGGTTTTTATAAGTTTTTGCAAATGTATAATAAAAAAACTACTGAAATATCACATCTACATAAGTATTCAGACCCTTTACTCAGTACTTTGTTGAAGCACCTTTGGCAGTGATCACAGCCCAGAGTCTTCTTGGGTATGACGCTACAAGCTTGACACACCTGTATTTGGAGAGTTTCTCCCATTCTTCTTTGCAGATCCTCTCAAGTTCTGTCAGGTTGGATACGGAGCGTCGCTGCACAGCTATTTTCAGGTCTCACCAGAGATGACCGATCTGGTTCAAGTCCGGGCTCTGGCTGGGCCACTCAAGGACATTCAGACTATTTATTTATTTATTACCACTTTCTCTCCCCAATATCGTGGTATCCAATTGGTAGTTTCAGTCTTGTCCCTTCGCTGCAACGGACTCGGGAGTGGCGAAGGTCGAGTTCCGTGCGTCCTCCGAAACACAAGCCAGCCAAGCCGCACTGCTTCTTGTACACAATGCCTGCTTAACCTGGAAGCCAGCCGCACCAATGTGTTGGAGGAAACACCGTACTCCTGGTGACTGTCAGCGGGCACTGTACCCGGCACGCCCCAGGAGTTGCTAAAGTGTGATGGGACAAACCCCGGCCAAACCCTCCCCTAACCCGGATGACGCTGGGCCAAGTGTGCGCCGACACATGGGTCTCCCGGCTGCGACAGAGCCTCGACTCGAACCAGGATCTCTAGTGACACAGCTAGCACTGCGAGGCTTTGCCTTAGACCACTGCGCCACTCGAGAGGCCGACATTCAGAGACTTGTCCCGAAGGCACTCCTGCATTGTTTTGGTTGTGTACTTGGGGTCTTTGTCCTGTTGGGAGGTGAACCTTCGCTCCAGTCTGAAGTCCTGAGCGTTCTAGAGCAGGTTTTCATCAATGATCTCTCTGTACTTTGCTCTGTTCATCTTTCCCTTGATCCTGACTAGTCTCCCAGTCCAAGTCCACAGCATGATGCATCAAACTATGAAATGACACAAGGAATCATGTAGTAACCAAAAAAGGGTTAAACAAATCAAAATATATTTGATAGTCTTCGAAGCAGCCACTCTTTGCCTTGATGACAGCTTTGCACACTCTTGGCATTATCTCAACTAGCTCCATGAGGTAGTCACCTGCAATGCATTTCAATTAACAGGTGTGCCTTGTTAAAAGTTCATTTGTGGAATTTCTTTCCTTCTTAATGTGTTTTGGCTAATCAGTTGTCTTGTGACAAGGTAGGGGTGGTATTCAGAAGATAGCCTTACTTGGTAAGAGACCAAGTCTATATTATGGCAAGAACAGCTCAAATGAGCAAAGAGAAACGTCAGTCCATCATTACTTTAAGACATGGTCAGTCAATGTGTAAAATTTCAAGAATTTTCTTCAAGTGAAGTTGCAAAAACCATCAAACGCTATGATGAAACTGGCTCTCATTAGGACCTCCACAGGAAAGGAAGTGCCAAATCAAGTTTTATTTGTCACATGCCGATGTTAATGCGAGTGTAGTGAAATGCTTGTGCTTCTAGTTTCCGACAATGCAGTAATAACCAACGAGTAATCTAACCTAACAATTCCACAACTACTACCTTATACACACAAGTGTAAACGGATAAAGAATATGTACATAAAGATATATGAACGAGTGATGGTACAGAACGGCATAGGCAAAATGCAGTAGATGGTATCGAGTACAGTATATACATATGCGATGAGTAATGTAGGGTATGTAAACATAAAAGTGCATAGTTTAAAGTGGCTAGTGATACATGTATTACATAAAGATGGCAAGATGCAGTAGATATAGAGTACAGTATATACATTATATTAAGTGGCATTGTTTAAAGTGGCTAGTGAAACATTTTTGATCAATTTCCATCAATTCCATTATTAAAGTGAGCTGGAGTTGAGTCAGTATGTTGGCAGCAGCCACTCTATGTTAGTGGTGGCTGTTTAACAGTCTGTGGCCTTGAGATCGAAGCTGTTTTTCAGTCTCTCGGTCCCTGCTTTGACGCACCTGTACTGACCTCGCCTTCTGGATGATAGCGGGGTGAACAGGCAGTGGCTTGGCTGGTTGTTGTCCTTGATGATCTTTATGGCCTTCCTGTGACATCGGCTGGTGTAGGTGTCCTGGAGGGCAGGTAGTTTGCCCCCAGTGATGCGTTTTGCAGACCTCACTACCCTCTGGAGAGCCTTACGGTTGTGGGCGGAGCAGTTGCCATACCAGGCGGTGATACAGCCCGACAGGATGCTCTCGATTGTGCATCTGTAGAAGTTTGTGAGTGCTTTTGGTGACAAGCCAAATTTCTTCAGCCTCCTGAGGTTGAAGAAGGCGCAGCAGCGCCTCTTCACAACGCTGTCTGTGTGGGTGGACCAATTCAGTTTGTCCGTGATGTATACGCCGAGGAACTTAACTTACTACCCTCTCCACTACTGTCCCGTCGATGTGGATAGGGGGGTGCTCCCTCTGCTGTTTCCTGAAGTCCACAATCATCTCCTTTGTTTTGTTGACGTTGAGTGTGAGGTTATTTTCCTGACACCACACTCCGAGGGCCCTCACCTCCTCCCTGTAGGCCATCTCGTCGTTGTTGGTAATCAAGCCTACCACTGTAGTGTCGTCCGCAAACTTGATGATTGAGTTGGAGGCGTGCATGGCCACGCAGTCATGGGTGAACAGGGAGTACAGGAGAGGGCTGAAAACGCACCCTTGTGGGGCCCCAGTGTTGAAGATCAGCGGGGTGGAGATGTTGTTACCTACCCTCACCACCTGGGGGCGGCCCGTCGAAGTCCAGTACCCAGTTGCACAGGGCGGCGTCGAGACCCAGGGTCTCGAGCTTGATGAGGAGTTTGGAGGGTACTATGGTGTTAAATGCTGAGCTGTAGTCGATGAACAGAATTCTCACATAGGTATTCCTCTTGTCCAGATGGGTTAGGGCAGTGTGCAGTGTGGTTGCGATTGCGTCGTCTGTGGATCTATTGGGGCAGTAAGCAAATTGGAGTGGGTCTAGCGTGTCAGGTAGGGTGGAGGTGATCTGGTCCTTGACTAGTCTCTCAAAGCACTTCATGATGACGGAAGTGAGTGCTACGGGGCGGGAGTCGTTTAGCTCAGTTACCTTAGCTTTATTGGGAACAGGAACAATGGTGGCCCTCTTGAAGCATGTGGGAACAGCAGACTGGGATAAGGATTGATTGAATATGTCCGTAAACACACCAGCCAGCTGGTCTGCGCATGCTCTGAGGACGCGGCTGGGGATGCCGTCTGGGCCTGCAGCCTTGCGAGGGTTAACATGTTTAAATGTTTTACTCACGTCTGCTGCAGTGAAGGAGAGTCCACAGGTTTTGGTAGCGGGCCGTGGCACTGTATTGTCCTCAAAGCGAGCAAAGAAGTTATTTAGTCTGTCTGGGAGCAAGACATCCTGGTCTGCAACGGGGCTGGCTTTTCTTTTTGTAATCCGTGATTGACTAGTCCCTGCCACATACCTCTTGTGTCTGAGCCGTTGAATTGCAACTCTACTTTGTCTCTATACTGATGCTTAGCTTGTTTGATTGCCTTGCGGAGGGAATAGCTACACTGGTTGCATTCGGTCATGTTTCCGGTCACCTTTCCCTGGTTAAAAGCAGTGGTTCTCGCTTTCAGTTTCGCTCGAATGCTGCCATTAATCCACGGTTTCTGGTTCGGGAATGTTTTAATAGTTGTTGTGGGTACGACATCGCCAATGCACTTTCTAATGAACTCGCTCACCGAATCAGCGTATTCGTCAATGTTGTTGTTGTTGGACGCAATGCGGAACATATCCCAATCCACGTGATCGAAGCAGTCTTGAAGCGTGGAATCAGATTGGTCGGACCAGCGTTGAACAGACCTGAGCGCGGGAGCTTCTTGTTTTAGTTTCTGTCTGTAGGCTGGAAGCAACAAAATGGAGTCGTGGTCAGCTTTTCCGAAAGGAGAGCGGGGGAGGGCCTTATCTGCGTCGCGGAAGTTAGAATAACAATGATCTAGGGTTTTACCAGCCCTGGTTGTGCAATCGATATGCTGATAGAATTTAGGGAGTCTTGTTTTCAGATTAGCCTTGTTAAAATCCCCAGCTACAATGAATGCAGCCTCAGGATATGTGCTTTCCAGTTTACATAGAGTCAAATTAAGTTCGTTCAGGGCCATCGATGTGTCTGCTTGGGGGGGAATATATACGGCTGTGATTATAATCGAAGAGTTACCACTGATGCATAGGACAAGTTCATTAGAGTTACCAGGCTCGGAAATTGCAGCCTAAATAAATAATAATATGGACTTTGTTTTTATATAAATAAATAAATATCTCTTTCTTACACATACACTCAGTGCCCTCAAAGTTGTCATATCCCTTGACTTATTCTACATTTGGTTGTAACAGCCTGAATTTTTTTTTATTGAATGTATTTTTTCCCCTAACCCATCTACACACACACAATACCCCATAATGCCAAAGTGAATACATGTTTTTAGAAATGTTTGCAAATTTATTGAAACTTATATACAGAAATTTCACATTTATGTAAGTGTTCACACCCCTTAAGTCAATTCATGTTATAATCACCTATGGCGGCGATTACAGCTGGTAGTCTTTGTGAGTAAGTTGCTTAGAGCTTTGCACACCTGCATTGTACAATATTTGCACATTTATTATTTTTAAAATTCTTCAAGCTCTGAAGTTGGTTGTTAATCATTGCTTGACAGCCATTTAAGTCTTGCCATTTAGATTTTCAAGCCAATTTAAGTCAAAACCGTAACTAGGCTACTCAGGAACATTCCATATTGTCTCGTAAGAAACCCATGTATATTTAGCCATGTGTTTTAGGTTATTGTCCTGCTGAAAGGTGAATTTGTCTCCCAGTGTGTTGGAAAGCAGTCAGCTTGGATTTTCCCTGTGCTTAGCTCTATTTTGTTTATTTTTATCCATAGAAGTCCCTAGTCCTTGCTGATGACAAGCATACCCATAACATGATGCAGCCACATGCTTGAAAATATAAAGAGTGGTACTCAGTGATATGTTGGATTCTCAGGACATAAAGTTAATTTTGACATTGTTTGCAGTTTTACTTTCGTGCCTTTTTGCAAATATGTTTTTGTTCTGTACAGTCTACTTTTCACTCTGTCATTTGGTTAGTATTGTGGAGTAACTACAATGTTGATCCATCCTCAGTTTTCTCCTATCACAGCCATTAAAACCCTGTAACTGCTTCAAAGGCCTCATTGGTCTGCACGGTTTCCTTCCTCTCTGGGAACGGAGTTAGGAAGGACGCCTGTGTCCTTGTAGTTACTGGGTATGTCGATACACTTTGGATGGTGTAACTTCACCATGCTCAAAGGGATATTCAATGTTTGCTTTTTTCCTTTTTTTTACCAATAGGTGCCCTTTGCGAGGCATTGGAAAATCTCCCTGGTCTTTGTTGTTGAATCTGTGTTTGAAATTCACTGCTCGACTGAGAGACCTTACAATTATCTGTATGTATGGGGTACAGAGATGAGGTAGTCATGAAAAAAATCCTGTTAAACACTTATTGCACACAGTGAGTCAATGCAACTTATGCTACTTGTTAGGCACATTTTTACTCCGGAAAATATTTAGGCTTGCCATAACAAAGGGGCTGATTACTTATTTACTCAGGACATTTCAGCTTTTCACTTTAAAAAATTTGTAAAAATGTCTAAACATAATTCCACTTTGACATTTATGTGATATTGTGTGTAGGCCAGTGACAAAACAATCTAAATTGAATCAATTTTAAGCTGTAAAACAACAAAATGTGGGATGTCAAGGGGTGTGAATACTTTCTGAAGGCACTGCGTGTGTTCCATCTATCTAAAGATTCTGTTTCGATTTCAGGACAATCTTATGAAATTCGAATGCTTGACAATCGGAAATTGGGTGAGCTCCCAGAAATCACTGGCAAAATGGTGAAGGTAAGATGAACAAGAACCCTGAGTCGTGAGTAAGTGATTGCATGGGTCTGTTCCAATGAGAATGTCCCATGTGGTTTATCAGTGATGTAGGTACTTCCTAGTTCCTCAGTGCTGTTTTCTGTGTGCCCACAGAGCATCATCCGCGTGGTCTTCCATGACCGGCGTCTTCAGTACACAGAGCACCAGCAGCTGGAGGGCTGGCGCTGGAACAGGCCTGGAGACCGCATCCTCGACCTGGGTAAGCTGTCTGTCCGTCATGGGTGGTGGCCTACTCTGGGTGAAGAAGGATAGGAGGGTGCTGCTTTTAAGACTTTAGCTGCTGTGGCACTGACATGGTTTCAAATAACACTGAGTTGTTTCTTCAGTGAAATAAATTATGGTTGACAACAGGCTGTATAACATAAAGACTGAGTGTTCACACAATCCTTCTGATAACTTGTCTCGTGTTGCTCCATTGTAGATATCCCCATGTCAGTTGGCATGGTCGATCCCAGGGCTAACCCTACTCAGCTTAACACTGTGGAGTTCCTGTGGGACCCTTCAAAAAGAACCTCGGTTTTTATCCAGGTAGCATGATAAACACAACCACATGGTTGTTTTCATAATGCTGGTCCTAGCTTATCTTCTAACGTCAGTCCAAGACTATCTGAATGGAGTGGAAACAAATGGGTTTTCAAGCCAAATGGAGCTCTCGCCATGTTTGTACTGAATTAAACTAATAGTTTTGTCCTAATATGACAACTTTAGCAAAATCCTTCTGTTTTCAAATAGGCATGCTGATTCCTTGTTTTAGGTTCACTGCATCAGCACAGAGTTCACTATGCGGAAGCATGGGGGAGAGAAGGGCGTGCCTTTCCGCATCCAGATCGACACTTTCAAAGAGAATGATGGCGAAGAGTATACAGAGCACTTGCATTCTGCCAGCTGTCAGGTCAAAGTCTTCAAGGTGAGAAGAAAGTCTGACCAAAGACATTTACTGTTCCAATAAAGCGTCATTTGATCCTGATCACGGTACTGTCCATTATAAACAACTTTACCTCACCTGTGGCAGCCTAAAGGTGCAGACAGGAAGCAGAAGACAGACCGAGAGAAGATGGAAAAGAGGGCGCCTCAGGAGAAGGAGAAATACCAGCCCTCGTATGAAACCACCATCCTAACAGAGGTTAGAGTCAGTGTATTGAGTGAATGGGATGGAGGAAAATGTTGGATATGGAGAGGAAGATGTGGTAGCAGTCAGTATGAAGTCTAAGGAATGAAGAAACATGAGCAAAATGATGCATCCTTTTAATTATTTGTGTCAGTAATATCATAATGCATAGAAATTCTGTACCCAGGATTTCTTCATGAAGTAATAACTTGCATCTGGAATGCTGGATTATGTGAAGAGCCTAGGTCCCTCCCTACTAGAATAACAGAAATGTTCTCTTGCAGTGCTCTCCCTGGCCAGAGGTCACCTATGTAAATAACTCTCCATCGCCTGGCTTCAACAGCTCACACAACAGTTTTCCAGTGGCAGAGGGGTAGGTATCAGGACATAAACATGCAGCCTGCACTGAACCACACTGCTTGCGTTACAAATTGTTTATTTTGTTTGATATGTACATTTATAAAAGATTATGTGGGGATGCAATGTCATGTCTAATACCTCTGTTCTTTGGGAATGTCTGTCTATTTCCCTTCTATTCCCAGGATGTACATCTCAACCTTTTCATGTTCCTTTTCTCTGTCCCTCTCAGCAATGGATCCCCCAGTCACCAGCCAGAGCTAGTTGTTCAGGTAGCAGATGTAAGTGCCTGTGTCCCTTCCCTTTGTGTGTCCAAAACCCACCTATGGGTCACAGTCTCCTGCACCATCCCTTCCCATGTCACCAACCCCCACATCTACATGTTTAAAGTCCAGCTTTTTTCACATAACTGAAGTTGGCACATTGTGGTCATGCTTTAAGTTCACATTTTGCCTTTTGCTTTTGGCAGCAGCACTAGTGAAATACTGTAGGAAATTGTCGGTAGTGGGCTATTTAAACTGAAGTGTAAGAATGACGGCTGAGGAGACTGGCTATGTAACTCTGCAATCAGTACGTTATATTATTTTCAAAGCAGCACGACTTTACATCTTGTTTTCACATGATAGATGTCAGTTTTTTTTACCCGTTCTCCATTGATCACAATTGCATGTAGTCAAATATATTTACCAAAATAATGAATATGTCAAAACTGTTTTGTACTTTGCTGAAATGGTTTTCTGTCTGGAAATGATTTGCAACAGTTGGGAAAAGGAAAGGCTATGCATTGATAAATCTCAGATTTGGTTTAGAATACCTGACTAATTTTATAAGAACCTGCAAAATGAGAAATGTAATGGGAAAAAAACTAAAATGTGGATACGTCCCTTTGCTTTCAACAGTTTTATTAATTTGTGCGAACATTGAATTAGTGCAGTGCTTATATTGAATTGTTCTTCTCTTGCGACTCCCTCTGTTTTCCCATTTATGGATACATAGAACCAAGCCAGTTATTAATACATGGGTAAAACATGCCCTTTGTTTTTGGGTCCATCAAAGCAACCATTTAACTACTGTAGTAGACTGTCCTCCATAAAGAATCTGTTGTATCATGTGCATCCCCAATGATTTAATATGGTTGATGGATGGAAACAGACCTGGAAATGAGCCTAGATAGCCATGTCCGTGCACCTGTCAGTTCAGTTTTATAAAGGGTGTGTACACCTTTTCTCCCTTCTTTCTCCTGCATTATTATCCAATATAGATTGAAAGCTGTCTGACTGATACAATTGTAAGTTTCCAACCTTTTCTAAACGTCTGACTCTGATTTAAGATGCAGACTTCACGGTTTAGACCGACTCAAACAGAATGTGCAATATTCACTAATAATATATCTTTAAACGATTGATTGCACTTATTAACCCTATTACTTGCCGTCTGATAATGATAAGTATGTATCCAGTTGTTTTGGGTAGTTTGTAATCATTTGTAGGCAGCAACATCTGTCTTAACTCTCCCAAAGGCCTGCTTGAATTTCTTACTTGAAAAAAAGGTGCAGTTTGTGTCGAATGACACTAATATTTGCCTGAGTGCCAGTCTGTTTGTGCCATCATGCAACCTCCTTGTCACTCATTGTCATGCCAATCATTGGCAATAGAGTTGGCCAGAGCACAAACAGATCTGGAACCAGCCTGCTGTAATACTCCCATTACTTGTACCAGCATTTATTACAATGCTTCTACATGATGTACGTAATAGTCATGTAACTATTGCATTTCAAACGCCGAGTGTGTGTATATAGCAATAGGATGTAAAGTGCATTTGGAAAGTATTCAGACCCCTTCACTTTTTCCACATTTTGTTACGTTACAGCCTTATTCAAAAAATAAAAATCCCTCAACAATCTACACATAATATGTTGGAACTCCTTCAAGACTGTTGGTAAAGCATTCCAGGTGAAGCTGGTTGAAATAATGCCAAGAGTGTGCAAAGGGTGGCTACTTTGAAGAATCTCAAATATAAAATATATTTTGATTTGTTTAACACTTTGTTTTTGGTTATTACATGATTCCAAAAATGTTATTTCATAGTGTTGATGTATTCACTATTCTATAATATAGAAAATAGTACAAATAAAGAAACCCTGGAATGAGGTGTGTCACATTTTGACTGGTACTCTATGTAAATAAGGTATTTCAGTTTTGCTTTTAAATTTGCAAACATTTCTAAAAACCAGTTTTTCACTTTGTCGTTGTGGGGTATTGTGTGTGTGTGTGTGGTTTTTCTTTTAGAGTAAAGCTGTAACATAAACGTTAAGGGGTCTGAATACTTTCTGAATACACTGTATTTTGACAACGTTGCTGTTTGCAAAATATCACTCCTTGTATTTTACCCCCATTTTATAGACAGAAATACATGAGCAAAGTTTTTGGGGGATTGGGGAGGTTTTGAAATATGACGATACAATTTTAAAATTGAGACATTCTGCTTTACAGTTGCCATCCCATCTACTTACAAGAGACGGTGAAAGTATCCATCAGGTATATATGAATTTATTTTGATGGTTTCTAGTTTGAATGTCGTTTTTTGGCTTTCAAAGCAAACGTGAGATACAGGTAACTGTCAAAATGAAGGAACAGTGTCTGAATAGGCCGTTAGGCCACCACGTGCCAGAACAGCTTCAATGCAGCTTGGCATAGTTTCTACAAGTGTCTGGAACTCTATTGGAGGGAACTTTCATCATGTTTCGTTGATGGTGGTGGAAAACGCTGTCTCGGGCGCCGCTCCTGAATCTCTCATAAGTGTTCAATTGGGGGGAGATCTGGTGACCTGAGACACACACACACCCTTTAAACCCCTTATGTTCCTTTGAGACGCCTCTTTCAAAGTGAGATCTCTTCTAGACATGGTAGCCAAAATAATGGACATCTGGGCATTTTTTATACATCACCCTAAGCATGATGGGATGTTAATTGCATAATTAACTCAGGAGCCACACCTGTGTGGAAGCATCTGCTTTCAATATACTTTCTATCCTTCATTTACTCACGTTTCCTGTATTTTGGCAGTTACTTGTACATTGCATGTCTTCTCTGACCAGGCTCCCAGCATAAATGTTTGCGTGTGTGTAGAACAACCAAGACCAAAACTATTTATTTATGTGTGCAGATGTGGATGACTGCTACCGGTCTACGGTAATTTTTGTGCGTACTGTAAACCCCTTAGAACACAATTTGAATCTACTCTGACATTGTAATGGGTCTGTATTCCTCCATGTAACATGTTCTGGGATGGGTTAGCTCAGATAAACTGCTAATACCTGGCTGTATACATCTGACCTTACAGTGGAATTGATTGTTTTTAGAAGTGTACAATCCAGAAGTGAATTAACATTTGGATTGCGTTTGTTCCACCTGTCTCTCTCTTTTGGAACAAACAGAACCTGTTACCCACGGCAACACCACAGGATGCACAGCAGTGGCTCCATAGAAACCGCTTTTCACCGTTCTGTCGGCTTTTCACTAATTTCTCAGGTAAGAAGGTATATATATTCTCAACATATATTGCAGTGAATTTATATTCTCAACATTGTCATGTTGTGGAAGTCAGTCTAAAAGTAGGCTGATTTGTTCCAGGAGCTGATCTGTTGAAGCTGACCAGGGAAGATGTCATTCAGATATGTGGGCCAGCAGATGGTATTAGGCTCTTCAACGCGTTGAAAGGACGGTTAGTCTTCTTTCTTATCACTACTTCCATATTGCAGCATTCAAATGCCTATTGAATTTTATCACAATTTTTTTTAAAGTGAGAAGTTTGTCAGCTTATTTCGGTGTGTGTGCAGGGTGTTACGTCCCAGGCTGACGGTGTATGTGTGCCAGGAGTCCCAGCAGGCTCGGGAACAGCAGCAGAAACACGAGAACGGAGACGCAGCTAGCAGCACTTTTTTCGGTATGTGTTCTGTGTTCTACTCTGAATATACCAAATATTAAGAACACCTTAATATTGAGTTGCACCTCCCCCCCTTTGCCTTTTAGAACAGCCTCAATTCGTCAGGGCAAAGGTATCGAAAGTGTTCCACAGAGATGCTGGCCTATGTTGACTCCAATGCTTCCCACAGTTGTCAGGTTGGCTGGATGTTCTTTGGGGGGGGTAGACCTTACTTGATACACACATGGGAAACTGAGCGTGAAAAACCCAGCAGTGTTGCAGTTCTTGACACAAATTGGTGTGCCTGGCACCTACTACTGTACCCCGTTCAAAGGCACTTAAATCTTTTGTCTTGCCCATTCACCCTCTGAATGGTACACATACAACATCCATGTCTCAAGGCTTAAAAATCCTTATTTAACCTGTCTTCTCCCCTTCATCTACACTGATTTTTGAAGTGTACATCAATAAGGGATCATAGCTTTCACCTGGATTCACCTGGTTAGTCTGTCATGGAAAGAGCAGGTGTTCTTAATGTTTTGTATACTCAGTGTATGAAGTATTCATAACGCATGCTTACCTACTTTCTGATGGCGGTGCAAAGCATCATATGATAGCTCTCTGTTTGTTACGGCATACCACACTGTTTCATGTTTTACTAGTGGTATGTACAGAATACACATGGTATACACCGTCCAACGAAATACTTACTTGCAGGTTCCTTCTCGACAATGCAACAATAATAAGAAATAATATAAGAATATGAACATAAAGTAAATGGCAGAAGAATAGAATAAACATTTTAGCATAAGTTTTAATACAGGAAGGCACTATTTATAGTCCAATATTTACACATGAATTGGGGGGCAAGGTGCTACGACAATTATTGATAATGTATTCCTGTACACGTCTGTTGTCTTCTGCAGTGTACCATGCCATCTACCTGGAGGATTTGACAGCAGTTGAGCTGACAGAGAAGATCGCTCAGCTCTTCAACATCTCACCCAGACAGATCAGTCAGATCTTTAAACAGGGACCCACTGGTATACATGTCCTGGTCAGTGACGAGGTAAGGCTGTCTTTAGTCTACCTTTTGTGTTGTCTGAAAAGGCACCCTATTCCTATGTTGTGCCCTAGTTTTGCTCAGAGTCCCAAAAGGGGTGCACTACACAATAGGGTCTGATTTTAGACGCAGCCTTTGTCTCTGGCTCAATCTGCCTTAAGGCTGTCCTAATGTATACAACGTTATTGGCCTCTAAGACGGAATCTCTCGTTTCTCACAGATGATTCAAAACTTCCAGGATGAAGTATGTTTTGTTTTGGATACAATGAAAGGTGAGTGCCATCCAGTTGTTTTCTTTTACCACAAATATTGGAGGGTGGAGAAGTGTCTGTGGTAGCTACGCTTGTAAAATCACCCTTCATGATATAGGCGCTGTTTTTTTTAAATCCTCAGCCGAGACGAACGACGGCTACCACATCATCCTGAAATGAAAACTGTCTGGGGGATTGTCTAGCCCCCGCTCTCTCCTGACACCCAAACCTGCCAGCCCCTCTACAGCCTCAGCCCCTGATGTACCTTGACCGTGCTGAAGATGACCCGATCGTTTCGCTCAACGGTTCTCTAGAGGCTGCTCGCTACGGGGAACATTTTGACTGAAGCACCTTGCCCATCCTCGATACCTTATTGTCTTATTTTAAAGGAGTGACACTATTTGAGCTGCCATATTGATGCAACTCTCCAGTCTCCTCCCATGCTAAAAACCCTTTTTAAATGGTTGCATTTTCCTGCTTTGTTGCTCATATGTTTGAAAAAGAGAATCGACTGCTTCAGAATCAACGACTTTGCTGTCTTGTTTTTAGAATTCAGTGTTGCATGGAAAGGGATCCACAACAAGAGATGCAGAGTGCGTATGGTCTCCGGTCTCCATCTCCTCCTCCCACTAGGCTGCTGGACATCAAAGAGTCGTTTTGTGAGGACCGTGGTCATGGTTAAGTAGCTACGGCAACAAAGCTTGCACAGGATATAAAATCTTAACTAGGTTAAAGATACAAAAGCGTTCTAATATCCCATAATTCTTTGCATAAATGCGGAAGCATTCTAGACCACGGGACCAGCAATGTGAGCGAAACAATTGTAGATAATTTACTCAGCAAGCATATAACATAACTGTTTTATTCATTTATAGGTTTTTCAAATGATCTACAGCCATTTTATTACTTGGATTTCCTGACCGCTGATCATGTCATGCCAGCAGCATACCACCCTGCATACCACTGCTGGCTTGCTTCTGAAGCTAAGCAGGGTTGGTCCTGGTCAGTCCCTGGATGGGAGACCAGATGCTGCTGGAAGTGGTGTTGGAGGGCCAGTAGGAGGCACTCTTTCCTCTGGTCTAAAAAATATCCCAATGCCCCAGGGCAGTGATTGGGGACACTGCCCTGTGTAGGGGGGATGTTTCGGATGGGACTTTAAAATGGGTGTCCTGACTCTCTCTGAGGTCATTAAAGATCCCATGCCACTTATCGTAAGAGTAAGGGTGTTAACCCTGGTGTCCTGGCTAAATTCCCAATCTGGCCCTCAAAATCATCATGGCCACCTAATAATCCCCAGTTTACAATTGGCTCATTCATCCCCCTCCTCTCCCCTGTAACTATTCCCCAGGTCGTTGCTGTATGAGAACGTGTTCTCAGTCAACTTACCTGGTAAAATAAAAAATGTTTTCAATGCTGATCCTGTGGAATCCAACAGCGGCGCTGGTCCCATGAATTTGTTTATTTGGAATTATCCAGGTTAGGACCAAGTAATATCTTCAACCTAAAATCTTAACAGGAAGTCATAATGGAAAATGAAAGGGACACCTGTAGCATATATGAGATCCCCTCTGTTCTCCCAATGAGCGCTGTGCTCCTGTGAAAGCCCACATCTGTCAAGTTGTATTTTTCGTCCATCTGTGCAGCTTTTCTAGGTCTTTAATCACTGTCAAGTCTGTGTCAGTATACTGTTCTGTTCATGCCTCCCCCTTATTCATTAAACCGATTGACATCACTTTCTTTATTGACCACACACCGTGGCAACACCAGCAACCTACTAGTCTCTGTCTTGCCCGCTATCCCTATTTACCGTTATACTGTATCACTTTACAGTGTCATTAAGATGGTTTTGGACAATTTGTTAACTTTTTTTTGTAGTAGATGGTTGTTTAAAAGTGTGAATTTTGAATCATGTTTTACTTTGACTGTTTTCATAAACGTGTAAACAGACTTGTGTTTCTACCTTGTTTAAAGAGAAGCAGTCTACATTGTTTTGGGATATTACCACTATCAAGTATTAATATATAGTAGTGGGTTGTTCAGGGTACACCAAAGCTGCATGTGGAAAGCTAGAGTTGGTTCCCATTCAATAAGGTTCTACTGAACGCTAGATGTTGTCCACCTTTGCCCCTCATCCAAGTCATCAGAACGATTAAACTACTTACCCATACATTGCCTGTTTTGTATTTTTCTCTGCCTCGTTTTGGATGGGCACCATTGAGAAAATGTTTTAGACGCTCCGCCACTGATTTGGGCATCTTGGTTAACTCAGAACTTAAATCTCGCATAATTTGGTCAGATACTCGATTTACGTAATGTTACGACAATAAATGACGGGAGTTGGTAAACAGCTGAGGGATGGGGCTGGAGAAATGTAACCACTCTCTAGCTCATGGACAGAGCTTTGCATACAGGACTGACCATCCATGATATAATAATCTACAGTGTTTAACATTCACTTTATTTACAAATGTGTTAAACAGCTTATTTTTGGTTCTGATGGAGTAAGACAGTTAAACTATGCTCATGAGGCATCGAGAAGTTACCAGTAGCCTATATTCTTCAATAAACAATGGGTAAATATTAAATTCATTCTAAAAATGGATGGCAAGATTCAAAGGCAGATTCATATTGGCCAAATATATATATATATATATATATATATATATATATTAAATGAGTTTGGACTTCTTGTTGGACACAATAGCTGGTTAAAGATAACCCCATGTCAAGAAATACTCGTATTCATTGTATTTTCTACATTTGATAAAATAGTTTGCTATGGCAATTTTGCCTTTTTGATACGAGGGAACACCGTGAGAGGATGGTGTGAAATATATTTCAAACTATGATTTCAAAATCAAGTCATTCGTGTGGTCCGTGATATTGTGTATTGCTTATTACAAAATTGGAATTCTGGAATGCATGATCGCAGAGAATGGACAAAGAGCTCATTATGACTACACTTCCCAGCATACGTGGCGCATAGTACGTTTGTGATGTCACAATGAGTATACGGTTACACTGTAGCATTCCTTACTCTATTGTTACTTTGTAACAAACCGGGGCAGAGGCGAGGAAAAGGAGGACGTCAATCTGGCAAAAAATTCCGTAACATTTTGACATTACTGTTCCAACAAGGCGAAGAACGTAACGGTCATTATACTTGAAGAAAAACTGCATCGATCCGATTGAAACCACCATTGCAAAGAAAGGATAAACGAAACAGATGTCAGCGGATTGCTCTTCCAATGCAAGCATTTAAAGGCTCAACCCAGGAAGATAAGTCATCCAGCAGATATCTCAAATTGTAACGTCTTAAACGAAACGGATAATGTCAGTAGGCTAATAAATTTCAACTAAACTGTTTGACGTCCTTCTTTCCCATCGCCTGCCCCGGCTTTAGGATTGCTACGTCAAAGTTAAATGGAACATGCACTCCTGGAAGCGACCATAAAATATATGTCCTTTATGTAGTCAGTTCGTTACACTATTTCTGCATTAGTAGTCTGACTACCACATAAATAAGTATTCATACTGAATAAATTAACAATTCATTTTACTGTAAAAAGCTTTAGCCTACAACTAGAGAGAAGCTAAGACTGTCTGGGGAAAAATCTAAATAGGGCGTTACAAGATCCAAGAACAATCCTCGGTGAATAAAAGGAACGTTCAGCGTTTTGATCGGGAGAAGAGGGTCCTTTTCTGCCGAAGGTAAGGGGCACTTGGGGGTTTATTAACGTTTTACATGGCAGTTTGCCATTGCCAAGGGGGGGTGACATGGTATGCTGGAGAAACGGGACCGGTCGAGGCTCCTGTGTCTGGCAGTTAGATTTACATTATTTCCTACTGCACCCAGTCATTCGATCGTCCTTTCACGAAATCTAGTTTGTTGTCGTTTGCGGCGGTTTGAGGCACTCGGTCGTTGAAAGGTTTATTATCAGCAAGTAGCCTACACTGTGCGTAGTTTTAGGACTGTCGGAGCTCCTCTGATTGTCATACAGTATTGTCCTCCTTTATTGTAAATGTATACTATTGAGTCTAGCCTATGTAAAGTATTGCAATTCTAATAACATAGTATAGGATACTGGCTACTCTAATTTGTTTCAACTAAATTAGGTCATCGTCATGGAATTTGTTTCATTGAGTTCTCCCGATTCCCATATGTAATGTCTAATGCTTTGCTGAAGAATATAGAAATGTAACAGATTTTGTATTCTACAAAGCCTACCAGCTCACAGTATGAGAACCAAGGCCTGATACATTGTCCTTTGTATGTAATAGTCTAATCATTAACTGATTTTGGCTGTCTGGGCCTCTTGGTTGTGGACAGTATCACATGATGAACCTGCATGCTTGTAATCATATCAGTCAAATCTTTTAGTGACGTTTAGGAACTTTTCTGCAATAACTCCACTATGTTTTGTGTAGGAGATTGTTGCTGTCTCCTGAAAGGTCATTCTGTAATAAGGATCATACATAACGTGCATTATATTTTTCCTCTGTAAAAAAACAACAGAGACACATTTACTTGCAATGCAATCTCTATAGTAGTAATCAATAGGCTGTATTCTAGTGAAACTTCAACAGACAAGCAATAAGTTGCAGTCCCTCATTTTCCATAGGGCTATACCATCACATTTGAATTCTGAGGGTTGGTTTCACCTCATGGGATGGAAAGGGAGATACCTAGTCAATTTTACAACTGAGTGCTTTCAACTGAAATGTGACTTCTGCATTTAACCCAACCCCCTCTGAATCAAAGAGGTGCGGAGGGCTGGGGATGCTATTTATGTGGATGTGAAGATCATTGAAACCACGAAGGGGCACACATATGGCTTACAGTAGGCCTTTTCAGGGGTATAGAGAGGGAGTCTATTCAAAAGTCTCAGCATGGCCCTTATTTGACCCTCTGGTGTTGCTGGAGTGACCTGTCTCTGGCATCCAAATCCCGTGCTATTGAAGGGTCCTGCGCTTTGTTTTTAAAGGAAAAGCTAAAGGGACATAAGGATATCTATCTACAGAACAGTTCGTTTTTTTCTCAGCCATTCATATAAACCCCTGGCTGCTTTCCTAGTTGCCATGGTGACGTTTCCCAGACTCAATGATTTTGGAGCAGGATTTTCATGCGAGACAGAAAGAGAGGAGTGATGGGTTAGGAATACAGATGAACGGAGAGTGAGGCTATAGCAAAAAGCTGATGTCACCTCGATCCAGATTTGATTTAATTAATAGATGTTTATAAACAGTTACAGTTAAATAATATGCTATTTTGTTATTCAGATGGGCCCATAGGATAAATGTATTATTACTACGTCTGCTGTGTCTTATTCTCATGCCTTGGCTTGATGAAAGTTCATTTTGGTGTAAAATGTCTAGATATGCTTCCATGGCCTTCACTATTGTATTCATTCATTCATTCCAATTGTGTACCTACGCATATGTGCCAGGCTGATACTCTATCTCTGTCTGTGACGGCTGCATACCATCTGTCTGTCTCTGAACATAATTTGTCTGTTTCTCCACCTTCAGACATCAAGTTTCCATGGAGGCAGTTTCGTCTCTCAGCCTCAAGCGAAGATTTGAGGAGGTGGACAGTGGCTCTCCCTACTCTACGCCAAAGGACTCTGACGATGAAATCTCCAGCAGTGACAGTGCTGACAGCTGTGATAGCCTTAACCCCCCCTCCAGCACTGCACTCACACGTAAGGGCTATGCTACACCGAAAATGGTTCTCAAATGGTTCTTCCTCAGCTCTTCAGGTTCCTTGGAGAACTCTTGCCCGATAAAGAACCTTTTGAGTTATTCAAGAACCTTCAGAATTCAAAAAGGTTCTTGAAATGTTTGGAAGCCTGCAGATGTGTCCCTTTCACAGCACACAGCAAATTGTCCAGTGTTAACTAGTGTTGATATTTAATTGTAACATTTCTAATGTTGATTCGAGAGTTAAATTAACACTTGGTGGTGTAAAATAACTCCAGTGTTGGTGTTAATAACCAGAGTTGAACCAAAACCACGCCCTTCAGTATCATATTTCTCAGCATGCTCTAATGCAATTTTTTATTTTATTTTTTTTTTAGAATTGTTTGTGTCAATATTTTTATGTTTAATTGATTAATTAAGCTTATGCTACTCAAATATAAATAACATACATTTTCTAAACTATTCCAATCTGTTACATGGACTTATTGCTACCGTTACTGAAATGCTTGTTCCAGTTGAGATGTTTAAGGTAGTCTCATATTGTATCTTATGCTGTGTTTAGATGGTACGCGGTAGACACTAGACGGCAAACCGGATGTCATTGTTTTCAATGAGAGCACAACGGTAAAATGCTGTTGAGGCTGACGGTGAATGACGTCAGCGGCCAAGGTAGACAGGACTTTCCGCCAGAGTTAAACTATTTCACCTTTGCCGTCTACGGAATGTTGATTTGCACGGTTTGTTTACTGAAATCACCATAGCAACACATACAGTCATGCTGGCTTGCTTTTGCCGTAACAGTATTTCTTGTGCTGATATGCTGACTTGTTTGACAGTTTTTGCGTCCCTCGTCTCAATGCAGCATTAGTCTTCCCAACCGTGGCAGTGGTTCTGAATGCAGGTTGCGGATGAATTAAAATTCCAAATGTTGGATATCCCCACTCTGGCTGGATTCCAATAGGAATTACACATCACTTTGCAAGCCAGCATAATGTGACATGCAGTCCTGATGTGGCCTGTAAACTACAAGTTTCAGGACACTATATTAGCTTATAACTAGGCCCTCAAAAGAAGGCCTTATGAAATATTTATTGTATTGGCTCTAAAATTCTCTCGAAAGGAACCCTGGGAAATATGCAAATAAGTTTTAAAACCTTACGGCAGGGCTTTTCAATTCCTGTGCTGGAGGGCCGAAACATTTCTGGTTTGGGATTTTTGTATGGTTCTTCAAAGAACCGTACCATTTTGGTTCTTCAGATCACTCTCAAGAACCTTATTTGGTTCCAACTTGCACCTTTATTTTTAAGTGTATACGGTACAACCAGCATTACTTGTCGGCTAAGTTTCTTACCAATTAGACTGATGCATGACTACTCTAGGCAGCTCGTTCGTGAAGTAAAAGGATAATTTCAAGTCTGTCTAAAAATAGGCTTGGCATTAAAGTGTATGATGGATTGTTACTCTGTAATAACCCTTATACTATCTGTGGTAATAACCAGTCTATGGAAACTGTTCACCCATTCTTACCCCTTTCTCCTCCCTGCTCTTTTCTCCACCTCCCTCCGCCCTCTCCAGCAACCTCCATCCTAAGACGGCACAAGCCCTCTCCAGGCCGGAAGCGGGTGCGGTTCGATGTGGTGACGGTGTACTACTTCCCCAGACGGCAGGGCTTTACCAGCGTGCCCAGCCAGGGGGGCAGCTCCCTAGGCATGGCACGCCACCACTGCTCCATCCGTCGATACACACTGGGAGAGTTCGTCCGCGAGCAGGAGACCAGTCACCGCCACGCCCTGCGCCAACACCTCCGCCAGGAGAAGCTCAATGCTCGCAAGATCAAGGTGAGGTCAAGCATTGGTTGTTCCGAGAGACCTGAAAGTGTTATGGTTTTAATTTCAGGACCTCCTGAGGATTAAATAGGGGAATCCCTGTTCAGCGCTAGTTACACAAGCACATCTTAAGTTAACAATCAGGTTTTAGTGAGGAACATATATGTATAACATCCACCCCCTCTCTAGCTGACGCGTAACGGTACGGTGGAGTGTGCCCAGGCTGACCTGCTGACCCTGGAGGACGTGTCAGACGACGACTTGGATGTAGAGGGTGTGGAGGTGGACGACTGCTTCTTCCTGCAGCCGCTTCCCACAAAGCGGCGTCGGGCACTGCTTAGGGCCTCTGGTATCGCCCGTATAGATGCTCGGGAGAAGGTTGAACTACGGGCCATCAGGCTTTCCAGGGAGGAATGTGGCTGTGACTGCCGTTTCTACTGTGACCCCCGTCACTGTGGCTGCAGCCAGGCTGGCATCAAGTGCCAGGTGTGTTAAGTCAAATGAAATGCTTGCTTACGAGTCCTTCCAAACGATGCAGTTTAATAAATAAAACAGTAACACATGACGAATAAAATAAAATATGGAACTATATACATATGGAACTAAATACAATTGAAGTCGGAAGTTTACATACACCTTAGCCAAATACATTTCAACTCAGTTTTTCACAATTCCTGACATTTAATCATAGTAATAATTCCCTGTCTTAGGTCAGTTAGGATCACCACTTTATTTTAAGAATGTGAAATGTCAGAATAATAGTAGAGAGAATAATTTTTTTCAGCTTTTATTTTTTTCATCACATTCCCAGTGGGTCAGAAGTTTACTTACACTCAATTAGTATTTGGTAGCATTGCCTTTAAATTGTTTAACTTGTGTCAAATGTTTCGGGTAGCCTTCCACAAGCTTCCCACAATAAGTTGGGTGATTTTTGGCCCGTTCCTCCTGACAGAGCTGGTGTAACTGAGTTAGGTTTGTAGGCCTCTTTGCTTGGACACGCTTTTTCAATTCTGCCCACAAATTTTGTATGGGATTGAGGTCAGGGCTTTGTGATGGCCACTCCCAATACCTTGACTTTGTTGTCCTTAAGCCATTTTGCCACAACTTTGGAAGTATGCTTTGGGTCATTGTCCATTTGGAAGACCCATTTGCGACCAAGCTTTAACTTTCTGACTGATGTCTTGAGATGTTGCTTCAATATATCCACATAATTTTCCCTCCTCGTGATGCCATCTATTTTGTGAAGTGCACCAACCCCTCCTGCAGCAAAGCACCCCCACAACATGATACTGCCACCCCCGTGTTTCACGGTTGGGATGGTGTTCATCGGGTTGCAAGCCTCCCCATTTTTCCTCCTAACATAACGATGGTCATTATGGCCAAACAGTTCTATTTTTGTTTCATCAGACCAGAGGATATTTCTCCAAAAAGTACAATCTTTGGCCCCAGGTGCAGTTGCAAACCGTAGTCTGGCTTTTTTATGGCGGTTTTGGAGCAGTGGCTTCTTCCTTGCTGAGCGGCCTTTCAGGTTATGTCGATATCAGGTTATGACTCGTTTTACTGTGGATATAGATACTTTTGTACCTGTTTCCTCCAGCATCTTCACAGGGTCCTTTGCTGTTGTTCTGGGACTGATTTGCACTTTTTGCACCAAAGTACGTTCATCTCTAGGAGACAGAATGTGTCCCCTTCCTGAGCGGGATGATGGCTGTGTGATCCTGTGGTGTTTATACTTGCCTACTATTGTTTGTACAGATGAACATGGTACCTTCAGGTGTTTGGAAATTGCTCCCAAGGATGAACCAGACTTGTGGAGGTCTACGATTTTATTCATGAGGTCTTGGCTGATTTCTTTTGATTTTTTTATGATGTCAAGCAAAGAGGCACTGAGTTTGAAGGTAGGCCTTGAAATACATTCACAGGTACACCTCCAATTGACTCAAATTATGTCAATTAGCCTATCAGAAGCTTCTAAAGCCATGACATCATTTTCTGGAATTTTCCAAGCTGTTTAAAGGCACAGTCAACTTAGTGTATGTAAACTTCTGACCCACTGGAATTGTGATACAGTGAATTATAAGTGAAATAATCTGTCTGTAAACAATTTTTGGAAAAATGACTTGTGTCATGCACAAACTAGATGTCCTAACTGACTTGCCAAAATTCTAGTTTGTTAACAGGAAATTTGTGGAGTGGTTGAAAAACGAGTTTTAATGACTCCTACCTAAGTGTATGTAAACTTCCGACTTCAACTTTACATGAAGTGACTAGGCATCAGGATAGATAATAGTAAGGTTTTTGAGGTAGATATGTACATGAAGGCAGGGTACAGTGACTAGGCATCAGGATAGATAATAATAAGGTATTTGAGGTAGATATGTACATGAAGGCAGGGTAAAGTGACTAGGCATCAGGATAGATAATAATAAGGTATTTGAGGTAGATATGTACATGAAGGCAGGGTTAAGTGACTAGGCATCAGGATAGATAATAATAAGAGTAAAATAAAGAACAGAGTAGTAGCAGCATTTGATGAGTGTAAAAGTGTATGTGTGTGTGTGTAATATGTATGTGTGTGTGTTTGTGTTGTGTCAGTATGCGTGTGTGTGGGTTTTGTGTGGGAGTCTGCCCCAGCAAGGGTCATTGTCCATTTGTGTGTGCTTGTGTATCTGTTCAGCACTCAGTACATATTAGGGCTGTGATGATACCAGTATCACAATATTTTTACCAATGCATAAATGAAAACACGAAGAAGACCAAAATCTTTGGCCCTTTAAAAACCTGCTGTATGTAAAATATTGTGTGCTATAGCTTGGAAAACACTCTGGATGTTTCCAACATTAGGGCTGTTTTCCTAAAGAGATTACATCCGCTTCATGTTTTGTTTCCTTTCCACGATACTAATGAGTATTGCGATACTGGTATCGTCCCGGCCCTAGTACATTTGGCAGAATTAGTATAAAGATGAACAGCAAATCAATGTCTTACAGACAAACTGTCTTTGCTGAATATTTTATGACTGTATATATTCTCTCAAATGTTATTCACTTTCCAGGTGGACAGGATGTCTTTTCCCTGTGGCTGCTCTCGTGATGGCTGTGGGAACTCGGCAGGCCGCATCGAGTTCAACCCTCTCCGCGTGCGAACACACTACATGCACACCATCATGAAGCTGGACCTGGAGAAGAGGAGGCTGCTGGGGCAGAAGGCAGGGGTCGGGGGAGAACAGTATGCAGAGTCTGACCTGCTCACCTCCCCTTCCTCCACCAGGCCTCCCTCCCCAGACCTTGACCTGTCCACAGGGGCCCATGGCCTGGACTCTGAGTTAGAGACAGAGGAGAGAGAGGTCCAGATGGTCCTAGAGGCTCAGGACCTCCTGACTGACCAGGCCTGCCTCGAGCGGGAGAACGAGACCGCTGTGCTCCACCTGCAAAGTGCAGAGGAGCAGGAGAGGATGAGGGAGGAAGAGGAGGAGGAGGAGGCGCAGCGGGGCAGGGGGGGAGCAGGGGGCCTGGGGGACCAGGCTTTGTGCCTTCTGCCTGGGGCCCTGCAGGGGGAGATGCCTGGGGACACAGGGGTTGGGGTGGAAGGGGTCCCTATCTCCCTCCTCCAGGGCCCGTTCCCCACTGGGGCTACCCTGCTCTGCATCACAGAGAACCAGGAGGGAGATGGGGAGGGGGACAACCCCTGTGGTGGCCTCAAAGACCCGGCCTCCTCCCTGCTCTACTACCAGATAGGTCCCATGGAGAAGTCTCTGCCTGGGCAGGAGGAGGCGTGTGTAGAGCGAGAACCAGGGGGAGGAGAGCAGCGAGGGAGGGATGAGCATGGAGGCAATACCTGCGGGCAGGATGAGGGTGAGTTTTCGCCCCCGGTGGCTCTGTGCTCAGAGAATGGCGTGGGTGCTAAGGAGTTACCATTCAGCCCCCAGCAAAGCTCCTTAGAAGGGCAGTGTCAGGAGGAGGCCTGCCTGCCCACAGAAGGAGAGTTGTACCCATCACTGCCCCCTGAGGTTTAGTACTAGCACCTCTGTCAATGTTTTGCACAATAGCTTAATTTTGAGCTGAATAAATCCTACACTACATGGATAGACAATGACTATGATGTTACAGGTTAGAATTCATATTAGTAACCGTCATTACTAGACAAATCTATTTGGAAGAAATGAGCTTGTCCATTAAAATAAAGTGAAGGAGGGAAAGTCATCCTGAAAGCACACCCAGATCTTTCCCCTGCAGTAGTACTGTCAGTTCAGTTGTAAGTCAGTGAAAGGCTCTCATTCTAACGGGGCTGGAGATCATGGGGCCTGTCCCAAATGGCACGCTAATCCCTATATAGTGCACTACTTTTGTCCAGGGACCATAGGACTCTGGTCAAAAGTAGTGCACTATGTAGGGAATACGGTGACATTTGGGGTGTTACCTGGTTGGCATTAACGAAAGAAATGACTGTAACTCAGTAACTGAGAACTAAGTAGTGTTGTTTTTAGTTCCCGGCACAACTAAGAGACGGTGTGGTGGTGTGAGTGTTAACATTTGCTCTTGGAGACGTTGGTTGAAGGGAGCATTTCAGAATCATTCATAGGATACAAGTGGCTTGATTAAAACAAGAAGGTGGGGTCAAGAAGAACATGTGCTCTGTTGTATACTGTAGAGTGATACAATAAACACCAGTTGTGTTGAAAAAGTTTGACTAATTGGCTAGCATTGTAAATGTCACACTGGTCTGGTACACTTTGTCCAGCTGTTTAGCTGTAAGCTTTGAAGCCAAATTAGGGCCACTGGCAGTATCTACCCATCCCCCCCCCCCCCCCCCCTTCCCGACTGAGAATAGACCTAACAAACAATCCTGGAAATACTTGTTTTGGTGTACTGTATAAGTGTTTGAAATGGGAAAGGCAGAGCTGAAAGAGCTGCTTGTTTGATCTTCATGTTGTGGTCTGTCTAGGAACTGGGTGATATGTGCCCCTCGCTGCATTGGGGCAAAATGGTCAAACATTTGTAAAGATCAGAAGGTTTTCACCGGTTCCTCTTTCTAAATAGCGTCTCTCCGGGTCCACCTACCTTAGACCTCTCATGCAAACACAGTTTATTTATTAAAATACAAGTTTACCCTATAATAGTGACCATTACAATGTTATGATGTTATTTCACTTCTTTTAACAACGTGTCTTTGTAAAATTGGGATGCTGTTGATATTGAGCAACAACAGAAGTCTCTGTGATCTCTGTTTAATCAATGAATGAAAGAAACCTGTCTTTGTTTTTTAGTTAGCATGTCAGATGATCGTACAGGTGGTCAGAGTCCATGTGAAGTGGACCATGTAATGCTGAAGGGACAAAATAGACCTGCTTTGTCCGTCACGCCTTCACGTCATATAATGAGTCTATAGGGGGATTCTCTATGAAACACAGCTATTTTAAGTCATACGACATCATTTAAAAAATATAATTTAAAAACTTAAAACAAACTGAGAGCCTAAAGCTGTTTGAAGTAGTAATACAGAAATACAGAATAATGATGTGATGTTGCTAAATTATGGAAAGAGGATATGACAAAACCTTAATTGCATTAGTTTTTGTTGAGTGTGTATGGATGTGTGTGCACGTTGTTTGATTGTCTTTGTGTGTGTTTGAGTTTGTTGGGGGGTGGGGCGTGCATACAATTAGTCATATTTCCTAAAAGGTGCTGTGATAGGTTAAAACATGTATAACTTTTTCTGAAGTTACGAGAAATATATAATTTCAAGGACTACATGTATCTTGATGGACATTGAATCACGAACATTTGTGATCGAAAGTTTGATCAGAAATCCACAGAAATGGCATTGTAACCAACTATTTCTGTGGCGAGGGAAGCGTTACATTAAGCCCTCTGACACAGGGATGCAATGGCTGTGGCACACTGTCTGCAAATTACGATACTTGCTTTGAATGACATACTGTATAGGTTGTCAGTATATGTAAATGCAATCCTATAACATATTTTGGTCTTTTAAATGTATTTTTGTGCTGTGTCTGTTTGTACTGGCTTATGTATGTGAGTGTGCCGACTCATCATGCACAGTCTTCATCCTTGCTTGACTGATCTATTTTAAAGCTTGCTGCCATCTTGCCCAGTGTATCATGTACTGTATTATGGGCCTAACTAACACAGGATGAGATGCTGTGCATGAGGTTTCTGATATGTCTTTTTGCCTTCATTTGTTGTATTAGCAATATGATAATGCTTAAGAGTTGCACCAAAGCAGTGGTTTCAAACCTGATTCATCACTGTCATCATGCACCAGTTTCTAGAAGATTCAATAGGAGTCTCCAGCTCTGATTCATTCTGAAGACTTGTGGTGATCTTCTCAATCAAATAGATGTATTTTCCACCATTGCTTACCTTGACACAGTTCCAGCTTCTAAGTAATTGGTGAGTGCAACTGAAAAGCTGCCTATTGTTGAGTCCTCGTCTTTGGCTTCCTATGAATAGATTTAGGTTTGGGACCACTGCACTAAATGAGCTCCAACCCACTATGTGATTATATGATTATTATGTTTGTATGTGTCTGTGTGTAAGAGCAGAGGTGTGTGTGTGACTGAAAAGATGGACTGAGGTTTGGTTGGACTTCATCTCAAAGCTGTGATAATTACTCTTATGCTAACTGTTGCCTAAAGTGGACAAAAATGTTTTATACAAAAAAAATGTAAATTAAAAGATATATAAAAAAAATAAAACACAAACTCTGTTTTTGATTCTGTAATGTCCTACTTTTTAAAATGGACTATTTGTTGTGTGTTATATTACCGGCTCCCTGTCTCTCCCAGGTGACATACACGAGCTGTAAAAAGGACAGAATGGGGTCAACAACTTCAGAAGCCATTCGTACGGAACATTCACTAGAGACTTCAATCTGTTACCTGGATAAGATCCAGGGTGAAGACTTTCTGCAGGGGCTGGCCAGCACCAGATTGGCGAGTTAAGAATCACTGACGCATATAAACTGAAATGTAGATGATACTTTTGGAAAAAGTGAGTTTAATCTCTTGATGATCTCTCCAGTGCCAAAGGGACACAGCTGAATTTGGATAAAGTTAACCACAACCAATTCTTTCAAAAAAGGAGTAGGTTCATTCTATGCCATTTCAGCACTAAACTAACCCCTATGTGAGAAGAGAGTAAAACTATAATCATGGGTTACCGTGTTAAATTATATGACCGCTAGAGTGCAGCATTGATTAATTTTTTAAGTGTTGCACTGCAGTGTGGACTTCCCCTTATTGCCCATGTAAAAAGGCTGTCTATATTTTGGGTTGAACACAACCTTGTATACATTTCATGTTTTTGTTTCTACAAGTCTCTCCTCTCACCCTTATCTTCCTTTGGACCCAGAGATAAATCTGCACTGGCAGCAGATTTTCGAAAGCCCTACATTTCTCTGTTTATCAGAAGAATGTGCTGTGAAGCCATGTCTCTTCCAAAGGTCTCCATCGCAATTTGATGGAGTACCAAAAAGACAAGGCATATTGACAGTCTACTGCAGCCGGGCCTCAGAGTGATCCCTATAGTTTACTTACACATCAGACACACACTGGGAGAAGAACACTCAGCTACCACCAGACCAAAGCCCTGGCTGATAACACACCCACTCTGTGTCATGTTCTCCTGCTGCTAGCCATTCATTAATATACTCAAAAGGCAATTAACTATGTCAACTTCAACTCTTCTTATTTCTATCCCGGGACAAGAAATACTCTTACTTTTTCACAAGAACAATGCAACAGAAGTTCTACCCGTCAGTGATGCTAAATGCTTAGGCTAAATGCTTTTGCTTGGGAAACTCATATTTTCCCCTTTCGTTTCAATGGCAGGAAGCTACTTGCTGGGAAAAGTCACACAATGTCTCTCTTCTATTTCCCATGAGTGCCGCTGGGTAGAAGTGACTTCCTGTCAGTTGACGCTTGCTGCCAATGCAGGCAAAAAACAGACATTGGCGTTCTCAGCTTGCTATGAGGTCCAGGATTAGGATGCACACAGAAGCCTTGTTTACACTATCCGCTAACATGTGAGTTTTGTGATCCAATCACTATCTGATCAAGGTTTGTTGCGTCTACACATTGTATTAAAATGTGTCTTATCCATCCACTCTACGCACTGTGACCAGATTAGCTGGCGCCTCTCTGTATGCAAATTAAAATAATATTTATTTATTTTAAAGACAATTACTGATGCCATAAATCAATGGTGCAACTTGTCAAGGATTTTAGAGGCTGGTATATTGATTTAAATGGTTTGACCATCCAGATCTGTTTACAATTGATTGATATCCAGACACAATGAGTGCCTGACTACCTTTGAAGGTGGTCAGGAAGGTTTGATCACAATCAGTAATGTACTGTTAAACCAAAGTTTTTCTGGAATTTACAGTAACCTACTGTATTTTTTTTTTTTTACAGTAACTTACTGGCAGCCTTTTTTTTTTTTTTTTTACAGTGTACTGTAAGTACAGTGCCTTCAGAAAGTATTCATACCCCTTGACTTATTCCACATTTAGTTACAGCCTGAATTGAAAAATCTCACCCATCTACACACAATACCCCATAAAAACAAAGTGAAAACATTCTTGAAAATTAAATACAGAAATATCAAATTTACATAAGAACTACATTCACATCCCTGATTCAATACTTGTTAGAATCACCTTTGGCAGCGATTACAACAGAGAGTCTTTCTAGGTACGTTTCTAAGAACTTCGCACACCTGGATTGTACAATATTTGCACATGACTATTTAGAAAATTCTTCAAGCTCTGTCAAGTTGGTTGCTGGTCATTGCTAAACAGCCATGTTTGAAAGCAGACTGAACCAGGTTGTCCTCTAGGATTTTGCCTGTGCTTAGCTCTATTCTGTTTATTTTTATCCCACAAAAATTCCTAGTCCTTGCCAATGACAATCATAGCCGTAACATGACGCAGCCACTACCATATGAAGAGTGGTACTCAGTGATGTGTTGTGTTGGATTTGACCCCAAACATAACGCTTTGTATTCAGGACATAAAGTTTATTTTTTTGCCACATTTTTTGCAATTGTACTTTAGTGCTTTATTGCAAACAGGAAGCATGTTTTGTAATATTTTTATTATTATTAAAATAAGTTATTCATAACTTATTTTGTACATAACGTTTCTGCCACAATCTCTGACCGAAAAGAGATTCTGGATATCAGGACAGCGATTACTCACCTCATACTGGACAAAGATTTTTCTTCAACGAGTCAGACGAGAAGGATTTACTTCAGGCACCAGACAAGGCCAACATCACCATCATTCGCAGGAGAAGGAGACGGAGATATCGGAGACGTAGGTCGGGGTGCATTGTAAGGATCCGACGGTGAGTGGGTAGTATGACTCTACCATCAGTCCTATTAGCCAATGTACAATCATTGGATAACAAAGTAAACGAGCTACGATCACGAATATCCTACCGACAGGACATTAAAAACTGGAATATCTTATGTTTCACCGAGTCGTGGCTGAAGGACGACATGGATAAAATACAGCTGGCGGGTTTTACGCTGCATCGGCAAGATAGAACAGCTGCCTCCGGTAAGACAAGGGGTAGCAGTCTGTGTATATTTGTTAACAACAGCTGGCACACAAAATGTTATATTAAGGAAGTCTCAATGTTTTGCTAGCCTGAGGTAGAGTATCTCATGATAAGCTGTAGACCACACTATTTACCAAGAGAGCTTTCATATATACTTTTCGTAGCTGTCTATTTACCACCAAAAACCGATGCTGGCACTAAGTCTGCACTCAATGAGCTGTATAAGGACATAAGCAAACAGGAAAACGCTCATCCAGAGGCGGTGCTCCTAGTGGCCGGGGACTTTAATGCAGGGAAACTTAAATCCTTTTTTCCTAATTTCTACCAGCATGTTAAATGTGCAACCAGAGGGGAAAAAAATCTAGACCATCTTTACTCCACACACGGAGACGCGTACAAAGCTCTCCATTTGGCAAATCTGACCATAGTTATATCCTCCTGATCCCTGCTTACAAGAAAAACAAAAGCAGGAAGTACCAGTGACTTGGTCAATAAAGAAGTGGTCAGATGACACAGATGCTAAGCTACAGGACTGTTTTGCTAGCAAGACTGCAATATGTTCTGGGATTCTTCCAACGGCATTGAGGATTACACCACATCAGTCACTGGCTTCATCAATAAGTGCATCAATGACGTCGTCCCCACCATGACCGTACGTACATACCCCAACCAGAAGCCATAGATTACAGGCAACATCCACACTGAGCTAAAGGGTAGAGCTGTCACTTTCAAGGAGCGGGACTCGTACTGCACCTGCTCCAATGCTTGTTGGATGTGGCACGGCGTGCAAGCTATTACAGACTACAAAGGGAACTACAGCTGTGAGCTGCCCAGTCACATGAGCCTACCAGAAGAGCTAAATTACTTCTATGCTCGCTTCGAGGTAAGCAACAATGAAGCATGCATGAGAGCTGTTACGGACGACTGTGTGATCACGCTCTCTGTAGCCGATATGAGTTAGACCTTTAAACAAGTCAACATTCACCAGGCCGCGGGGCCAGATGGATTACCAGGACATGTCAGCATGCGCTGACCAACTGGCAAGTGTCTTCACTGACATTTTCAACCTCTCCCTGTCCGGGTCTGTAATACCAACATGTCTCAAGCAGACCACCATAGTCCCTGTGCCCAAGAATACAAAGGTAACCTGCCTAAATTACTACTGACCCGTAGCACCCACGTTTATAGCCATGAAGTGCTTTGAAAGGCTGGTCATGGCTCACATCAACACCATTATCCCAGAAACCCTAGACCCACTCCAATTTGCATACCCCCCCCCAACAGATCCACAGATGATGCAATATCTATTGCACTTCACACTTTCCCACCTGGACAAAAGGAACACCTACGTGAGAATGCTATTCATTGACTACAGCTCAGCGTTCAACACCATAGTGCCCTCAAAGCTCATCACTAAGCTAAGGACCCTGGGACTAAACACCCCCCTCTGCAACTGAATCCTGAACTTCCTGATGGCCGCCCCCAGGTGGTAAGGGTAGGTAACAACACATCTGCCAAGCTGATCCTCAACACTGGGGCCCCTCAGGGGTGCGTGCTCAATCCCCTCCTGTACTCCTTGTTCACCCATGAAAGCATGGCCAGGCACGACTCTAACACCTTCATTAAGTTTGCAGACGACACAACAGTTGTAGGCCTGATCACTGACAACGATGAGACAGCCTATAGGGAGGAGGTCAGAGACTTGGTCCTGTGGTGCCAGGACAACAACCTCTCCCTCAATGTGATCAAGACAAAATAGATTATTGTGGACTACAGGAAAAGGAGGACCGAGCACGTCCCCATTCTCATCAACAGGGTTTTAATGGAGCAGGTTCAGAGCTCAAGTTCCTTGGCGTCCACATCACCAACAAACTATCATAGTCCAAGCACACCAAGACAGTCGTGAAGAGGGCACGACAAATGCAAGCAGCATACCACCCTGCATACCACTGCTGGCTTGCTTCTGAAGCTAAGCAGGGTTGGTCCTGGTCAGTCCCTGGATGGGAGACCAGATGCTGCTGGAAGTGGTGTTGGAGGGCCAGTAGGAGGCACTCTTTCCTCTGGTCTAAAAAAAAATATCCCAATGCCCCAGGGCAATGATTGGGGACACTGCCCTGTGTAGGGTGCTGTCTTTCGGATGGGACGTTAAACGGGTGTCCTGACTCTCTGAGGTCATTAAAGATCCCATGGCACTTATCGTAAGAGTAGGGGTGTTAACCCCGGTGTCCTGGCTAAATTCCCAATCTGGCCCTCAAACCATCATGGTCACCTAATAATCCCCAGTTTACAATTGGCGCATTCATCCCCCTCCTCTCCCCTGTAACTATTCCCCAGGTCGTTGCTGCAAATGAGAACGTGTTCTCAGTCAACTTACCTGGTAAAATAACGGTAAAATAAAATAAATAAATAAAAAGCCTATTCCCCCCTCAGGAGACTGAAAAGATTTGGCATGGGTCCTGTTGGGTGGTCCTTTGCATGGGGTGATGTACGTTTCCTTCAACAATTAGTCTTTCAGATAGATGACAGACACAGGAATCTTGGTATAAAACTCTTTAGTAATAAAATGAAATTGCAGACAGAGATTCACATACAGAGTACCTCAGTAGTCTATAGTAAAGATCTGTGTGGCGAAACAGGAGACAACACTCTTTATACTTAGTTGGTGTGGACAACCTACTGTCAATCATTCCTTAACATTGTTGCGTTGGATTAGATACAAAGTATCTAAGATGAGAGAAACATGGTCTAGACTGTGGTTTCTCACTCTACTATCTCGGCCTTGAGGCTGCGTGACTATAAGCAGGTGCTTTAGTTCTCAGCCTGAGAACTAAAGCATTACATCCCCATTACCCAGTATTTTTCCATCATTGCGCATTGCAAGCATACAAAGGTTATCACATATATACAGTAATCATGGCATTGGTGTAGCCCCACACCCGACCCCCAGGGTAACCCCCAACAGTCCTCAGATCCTCAAAAAGTTCTACAGCTGCACCATCGAGAGCGTCCTGACTGGTTGCATCTCTGCCTGGTATGGCAACTGCTCGGCCGTCCGACCACAAGGCACTACAGAGTGTAGTGAGTAAGGCCCAGTACATCACTGGGGACAAGCTTCCTGACATCCAGGACCTCTATAACAGGCAGGGTCAGAGGAAGGCCCTAAAGACTCCAGCCACCCCTAGTCATAGACTGTTCTCTCTGCTACCGCACGGCAAGTGGTGCCGGAAAAACAAGTCTAGGTTCAAAAGGCTTCTTAACATCTTCTACCTCCAAGCCATAAGACTCCCGAACAGCTAATCAAATGGCAACTCAGACCCACTATTTTACGCTGCTGCTACTCTCTGGTTATTATCTATGCATAGTCACTTTAACTCTACCTACATGTACATATTACTTCAATTACCCTTGACTAACCTGTGCCCCTGCACATTGACTCTGTACCGGTACCCCCTGTATATAGCCTCGCTACTATTATTTTACTGCTGCTCTTTAACTATGAGTTATTTTTATTTAAATGTTTTACTTATCTATTTCATTTAAAAAATATACTTAACACTTATTTTTCTTAAAACTGTATTGTTGGTTAAGGGCTTGTAAGTAAGCATGTTACAAATATAATTTGATTTGATTTAATATATGCAGGTGTGTGCGTTTCCAAATCATGTCCAATCAATTGAATTTACCACAGGTTGACTCCAATCAAGTTGTAGAAACATCTCAAGGATGATCAATGAAAGCAAGATGCACCTGAGCTCAATTTCGAATCTCATAGCAAAGGATCTGAATACTTTAAATAAGGTATTTCTGTTTTTGTTTTCTGTTTTCACTTCATCGTTATGGGGTATTGTGTGTAGATTTCGGAGAAAAAAAGTATATGTAATCCATTTTAGCATAAGGATGTAACGTAACAAAATGTGGAAAAAGTCAAGGGATCTGAATGCTTTCCAAATGCACTGTGTAATTGTAGGTGTGAGGTACAGATATGAGTCATTACAAAATGTTTTTAAACCCCGAATTATTCCATGCAACGTATTATGTGACTTGTTAAACACATTTTTATTCCTGAAATTATTTAGGCTTCCCATAACAAAGTGGTCGAATACTTATTGACTCAGGATATTTTAGCTTACATTTTTTAATGAATTTGTAACATTTTCTTATAACATAATTCCACTTTGACATTATGGGTTATTGTGAGTAGGCCAGTGACACAACATCTCAATTTAATCCATTCTAAATTCAGACTGTAACACAACAAAATGTGGAAAAAGTCAAGGGGTGTGAATACTTTTTGATGGCACTGTAATGGTCAGAGAGGTGGAGAGAACTGAGTGGAGGGGTGCCACACCACACAGCTCCAGTCCACCAATCTGCAAACTGTGCTTCAGGGCCTGGAAAGAATGTGCTCCCTCTGTGAGTGACGCCAGTGCTATGCCATCATTAGGGTTTCATTGAGCTCAATCTCTCTTAAATGGTACTATTTATAAATTGTTGCCCATGGCTATTTCCCTCCTCTCTCACATGCTAGTGGAACTGAGAGTTATAGAAGAATATCCAGACTCTCCACCATTGAGTTAAGACTCTGGTAGTTCAGTTGACAGCAGCAGACTCAGATGCCTCCCAAAAGGCCTCGAAGAAAGAAAGACAATGAGGCAATGTGGTGCTGAAAATGTGGTGACGATATCTGACGTGGAGAATCTGATTAGTGTGTAAACCACAACCTAGGGAATAAAGAGTCTTTAGTCACTTTAAAAGGTTAAAAGTAATTGGTTTTCATATCACTCATCTGCCAGTCATACCCAGAACAATTGGGGAAGGCGGGGGCTCATGAGTTTGGGGTCCCCCAGGAGGTCGGTCCTCAGATAGCGTATGAAGACGTCATAAACAATGAAAGAAATGTTTAGAATTACAGGAAATTTGCTTTAAAACGGCACAGTTTTCTCTCAGCCTCATGGCAAAATGTGTAGAATAGCAGGAAATTAGTTCAGAGATTCTTGAAAGTCGGGACAATCCTTGTCCAGCAGGAAAACATTATTTTTATAGTAAAAAAATAATACGATTTTGTTGCATTATTTGAGCTTAAAATGTACATTTAGGGGAATTTCATAAGTGAAAATATTAGTTTTTGGAATTTTCAAAATGCTTTGCTTGGACCGTGAAACTGCAGTACGCCACTGCCTTCTACAGCAACTGAAAAAACAAATCACTTCAGAGAAAACATGCTGTATGTTTCTCTGTGTGTGTGTTAATATTGGACATCATTCTATTTGTATGACAGCTGCTAATTCCCCTATGCCAAAAGTGAGTGAGCCAAAAGCCATAGACATACCATTCAAGTACCTCAACCATACTCAAAAAGTCCAATTGCTTTTTTTCTGACTGGGCCCTACATTTCACAATACAGTCCCCTTTCAGTGATACACAGAGTCAGACTGCCATAAGCACAGTATCTTGGGGACCAGTTTAATAGCACACACTTAACTTCAACCAAGGATAACTCATTTTCCATTGCTCACAAGCTCTGTTGAGCAATAGCATTAAACTATATTGCCCTACAAAGGCAAAACGCTATAACTACGCCAATAGTGAAACTGAGAAAAATGACTTGAAAGTATTTTTGCTATCCAGCCAAATATGTTGTAGGTAGATAAGTGATAACCCACTGATGTATCATCTAATTATGAAGTAATTTTTATGCATATCAACCATGACCACTGATTTGACCTACGACCCCTAAAATGCAGATACTGCAGTCTGCCTTTGTATGACCTTAAACAACTATATGGGTAATGCAAAGTGCAGTATCTCCAATCTCAATGTGTTGATCCAAATTTCTTGTTGTTTTTCTGTTTTGATGGAAATATTTAAGAGTTCTAACTACATTCCAACTATATTTAATGGTTTTACATAGTCATGTTTACATGTTTTGAATGTTGTGTTGTAGCATTTATTTCGCCATAAGGTAAGGATTATTTCATCACGCGGAATGTTTATACTTTAAAAAAACATTTAACTTTGTGCAGTATCTACAATCTAAATGTGCTTATCCAACTTTCTTGTTGTTTTCCTGTTTGACTTTGCATGGTCATTTATTTGACTTTTAGGGATCATAGGTCAAATCAGTGGTCATGGTTGATATGCATAAAACATTACTTCATAATAAGATGATAAATCAGTACATTATAATTTATCTACCTACAACATATTTGGCTGGACAGCAAATAAACGTCAAAGCCATTTGTCTCAGTTTCACTGCTGGCATAGTCACTTCTCTTTGCCTATGTATGGCGGAGCGGGTACCTGCAGTCATAACATGGTGGAACAAAGCCAAAGTGCAGTGACTTTAGTTACTGCTGTTTGCCTTGATTTTTAATTGTATTTTGTAGTTAGTGCAAACTTCACAATCCATTTTCTCTGAAACAGAACATAACTGAACCAGGACACTTTGTCACAATATAAAACAGATATTACAAAGCCTGATTTCAATCTTAACAACATTTTGACCAAAAGTGTATTTAGTGTGTTTTGCCTTTTTAGGCCAGTATAATGACCTTGGGATCCCGCCCTACGCCTCTCAACCCACCCACACCCACAATCACCCACCCACCCTTCCACCCTCCCACTGTTCCATGATTCAATCTATAACTCTTCTGAGAGTTATGGACTGTTATTTGGGCACGACTGGGCAGAAACCAGATGATTTTGACAATGTCATTGACTCAAGGGGTAAGGGACGAAGATGCCAAAACTAGTGAAAAGAAGGGAAATAAACAAATGCAAAAACATGACGGCATTGTCGTGCTGTGGCCTGGGGAGCAGGAAAAACAGTGGTGTGTTGGCTGAAAAACGGTTGGCCATGCTTTCCCTGTTCTGTCTCTGTCCCTATGGAGAACTTCGTCAACTCTAACATCCAACTTCCCTAACGGGCTGCAGTCGGCATGCAGTCTGTTTCTGGAACATACACAACATAGAAAAACAGTTTGGACAGAAATTTCTCTGTAGTTTTTCCTGTGTTTTTTAATCAAACAAATTGTTATTACTCAGTTATTGATTTTTAATCATACAAATTCTCACTACTCAGTTCGTGTTTCTATCAATAGTGTCTGCTTCTGTAATATAACCATCCAGACCATTAGCTAAGCAGTTGGCTCTATGCCAAGTTTCCCCTAAGGTGTTTGAATGTCTATAGGTTTGCATAGTTTCTTTACGACAATCAGGGTTCACCTCATTTGAATACTTTCTGTCGTACACAAACATTAATACCACAGATGTCTGGGGAAAGTTGATGTTGGGGCATGTGGCAATGTAGGACTGTTTGATCTAAAGCCATTTTATGATGATGCATTTGCTGAGTGTGAACAAGTAGGATTTCACTTCAGACTTTACTTTAACTAAATTGATCTTTGGTGTAAAATAGCCTTTTATTGGTTTTGGGATATTCCCATGTTCCTTTTTACTTTGCTGTGATTGGACACTGCGGATCCAGACACAGGGCTCTTCAGTATCAAATGTCATGTCTGGGATTACTTATACCAGACAATGGTAATGCAATGGGGGCTGGTGATGCTGATGGATGGCTGGTAAAATCATCACCCTCATATTGTAGCATTATGCCGTTGCATTATAAAGACAGAGTTACTGAAGTCATAATAATGACCTCAAACTTAAAACTCGCATCCAGCATTCGAGCGGGAAATAAAGAACCCACCGTACATGAAAAGCACAGTATTATTACTGTAATATTATTATCTACCAATTCGACAGAGGATTCCGACACAGTATGCAAGTGTTCTCAAAGTATTCAAGGTATGACTGAGACTGATCTCTCACTCATTCAGGTCAACACTCTGATTCTGTATCTGGACCTTTTTGAAGGGTGTGAATCCGTGACCAAAGAAGAAATTATTCACATTTTTTGCAACCTGGTCTCTCATGTCAGTCACACTCATCGGACGAGCGAAGCCTTGAACTAGTGAACAGGTGAGACAAATGACTGATTCTGTGAGAGGTTCTTTATCTCTATAATGTACCACCGCCTTCAGAATGGGCTGCTGTGATGTGCCAAGGAGTTACCCAATTTTGTTTTCTCCTTGTTCTCTTTTTCCAGTCTCCACTGTGCAGAGCTCATCTTGAGTAACGCATCATTATAGGACACCAGATAATAGGGAATGTTTCTGTGTGTGTGTGTGTGTGTGTGTGTTTCTTGGGAAAACTGACTCAGCTAGAGCCCCTGAATGTTGTATGTTTGTTTGTCTGACTGTCTGTCTGTTGGCTTTGTTCAGGATGTAGTGAGGCGATCTGCCAGGGCAAAACCATGCTCTTTCTGCATCTTCTGTTGTGTCCATTGCTGCTGGACTGTGCTGTGCTCCACACGTTCAGAATGTTCAGAGAGTGGAACGTCAACTATAATGAAAGTTAAGACCAGACAGAGGCAGCATACAGGTGCTCTACAAGACGTGATGTTATTCTTGACAGGCAACCAGCATCTCAATTATCTCACGTGACACACACCAATTTATAGGGACTCGTCAGGCATTACTAATCAATCACTAACATCCAATTCCTATCTTTACACTACTCTTGCCTCATCTGTCCATTTTCCTCTTCTCTCCATGTGCCTCTTGTGGCCATTGCCACTGGATGCTGCCTTCTCTTGCCAACACTGCCATTTTCTGGCCTCTCTAGACTCTTGCCAGCTGCTTTATCCCACTTTCTATACCCTCTACAATGCTGCTTCTCTCCCACTGCATTTTTTGCCACTTCATATTGTTTCTGACCTTGACCTTGACCCTGCCCTGGACTCTTTAGAGCGTGGAGGAGGAAGAGGTTTACATTTGATTACATAGTGGTGGAAATCTGAGGGGGCATATGTGATTGTAAAGCTGGGAAAGGAAGGACGTACACTTCCTTTCTGAGTATCCTATTCCCTACTGAATAAGTTAATCATCATCAGATGCAACAGTTCTTGCTTATGGCAAATCTCAAACTTTGAGCCGGCTGGCCAGTTGACTTCACAAGTTAATTGAAACCCTTGACTGTTTCTACTTTCTTTCGGTTTCTGTCTTGCACATTTGAAAGGAGTAATGCGACTTATATCCAGCAGGGGACAAACTGAACTGCTGTTCACGGAGGTTTCAGTAGCAGTCACATTTATTGATCCCTGTTTCTACTTTCCGATGACATAACTTCCTGTTACACAGTGGCACAAGAGGCTACCTGTGAAGACAAAGCTTTGCCCTGTCTTTCTCCACTGAGTTTCCACGCACTGTGCTTGGCTTGGCTTTTTTCTCTGTTGGTGTCATGGAAATGTTTATCTCGATGCAGGCCTTTTGCTGTAGGAGGGGGTTCTTTCCACTAGTGGAATGATCGGGGACGAGTAGGGTTGAGACAGGGCAATGTAGAAGATAGTTTTTCTTTATCATGTTTGGATAAGAGCATATGCTGTAAGCTGCTGTATGTCATTGAGGACTACCTTGTTTATGTCTTTTGACTATTTATTGGAAAGATTCCACTTGACAATTACCTCTTGTAGGATACCTTTTGAGGGAGTTCCCCCGTGTCATTTGTTTCTTGTGTAATTGCTCCCACTGTGAGCTTGTACATAGGAGGTTGTAAATCAGCCCATCCTGTCAGTGGTAGAGTGATTCAATTTCCCATCCATTAACTTGTTTTAGAATGATCTGCTTGGGTAGTGTCACCACAGGGGCCTGATGTCATAATAAAGTTTGCTTCCTGTTTTGGAGTGATCTGCTTGGGTGGGGACATAATGTACAGCTAATGAGGGGACTTCTTTCAAAGGAACTTTGGCATTAGCAGGTTCATTAGATGGACGAAAGTAAGACACCAGAAACGAATAGAGAGAAGCAAAGGGAAGGGGTCGGGGATGGATTTTATTTTCCTGTTTAAAGTACTGTTTTGTCTTGTATCACTGTTATTCCTGGCCACGCACTCTACTCCCCTAAAATCCAATCTCAGATTACTGCTGTGAAAACAGAACTAGTAGAAGTCCAACAGGTGATGGAGGGGTGGAAGAAGAGATGGAAGGAGGGGGCTAGCTGTCATAATACCCCAGGCTCCTCTTCACCAGGGAACTACGACTCACATTAATGACCATTTGTGATGACATCACTGGGATATTTATATCTCCTTTCCAGGGTTCCAGGGGATTTAACCCTGTGAGACCCCCGTTTGCAAAAATGCAACAGGTCCTAAAGCCAGGTCAAACACTACATAGTTCATATCCTTAGACCCAGATGTATCTCTTAGTAGCAGTTGTTGTGTGCCCTGTCTTCTCTAAGATGTAGTGATTATGTAGAAAAAAAATAAACAGAGAAGAAAACATTCTGAGGCAGAGCTAGGGCTATTTTACTGGTGTTGGGAAAACACAATTTTGCAAAAATAGGTCTCACTTAAAAGGGAAAGGGGATCTCCTCATTGAGAATTGAAGTATCCAGAACTCTGCTCCACTCTAAGAATAAAATTGAATAACAATTCTTCTCCTAAACGGATATTTTACTGCCAAACGATGAGATGTGTGTGTGACCTGTTAAGCTGCCGTTAGGCTTTCTATTGCGTAACAGTGTGTGGGTGTAACGATTCTCATCTGGTGAAGGAGAAGAGGACCAAAATGCAGCGTGGTAAGTGTTCGTCATAATTTAATTGAAAACTGAACACTACACAAAATAACAACGAGGAGAAAACGAAACCGTTCTGCAAGGTGAACAGACACTACACAGAAAATAAACACCCACAACCAAAATGGGGAAAACAGGCTACCTAAGTATGATTCTCAATCAGAGACAACAATCGACAGCTGCCTCTGATTGAGAACCATACCAGGCCAAACACAGAAATATAACATAGAAAAAAGAACATAGACTACCCACCCCAACTCATGCCCTGACCAACCTAACACAAAGACATAAAAAGGGAACTAAGGTCAGAACGTGACAGTATCCCCCCCCCCCCCCCCCCCAAAGGTGCGGACTCTGGCCGCAAAACCTGAACCTATAGGGGAGGGTCTGGGTGGGCATCTGTCCGCGGTGGCGGCTCTGGCACGGGACGTGGACCCCACTCCACCATAGTCTTTGCCCGCTTAAGTGGCGCCTTTGGTGCGGCGACCCTCGCCGCCGACCTCGGACTGGGGACCCTTGCAGCGGGCCCCGAATAGATGGGAGACTCCGGCAGCGCCGTAGTGAAGGGAGACTCCGGCAGCGCCGTAGTGAAGGGCGGCTCCGGCAGCTCCTGACTGACGGGCGGCTCCGGCAGCTCCGGACAGACGGGCGGCTCTCGCTGCTCCGGACAGGACGGAGACTCTGGCTGCTCCAGACCGGAGGGCGTCGCTGGACCCTCCGGACCAGAGGGCGTTGCTGGAGGCTCCGGACTAGAGGGCGTCGCTTGAGGCTCCGGACTAGAGGGCAACGCTGGAGGCTCCGGACTAGAGGGCGTCGCTGGAGGCTCCGGACTAGAGGGCGACGCTGGAGGCTCCGGACTGACGTCCTTCGTTGGAGGCCTCATGCCATGGATCCTCACCGGAGGCTTCGTGCCATGGATCATCACAGGAGGCTTCGTGCCATGGATCATCACACGAGGCTTCGTGCCATGGATCATCACAAGAGGCTTCTTGCCATTGATCATCACTGGAGGCTTCCTTGCCCTGGACCATCACTGGAGGCTTCGTGCCATGGATCATCACTGGAGGCTTCCTGCCATGGATCATCACTGGAGGCTTCTTGCCATGGATCATCACTGGAGGCTTCGTGCCATGGATTATCACTGGAGGCTTCTTGCCATGGATCACCACTGGAGGCTTCGTGCCATGGATCACCACTGGAGGCTTCGTGCCATGGGTTATTACTGGAGGCTTCTTGCCATGGATCATCACTGGAGGCTTGGCTCTGGGAGAAGGCACAGGACTCACCAGGCTGGGGAGACATGCAGGAGGGTTGGATTTTAGCACAGGCACAGGAGTCACCAGGCTGGGGAGACATGCAGGAGGCCTTGTCCTTGGCCGAGGCACCGGATGCACTGGACCGTGGAGGCGCACTGGCGGTCTCGAGCGCAGAGCTAGCACCACTCGTCCTGGCTGGATCCCCCCTGTAGCCCGGCAAGTGCGGGGAGTTGGAACAGGCCGCACTGGGCTGTGCTGGCGAACTGGAGACACCGTGCTTAGGGCTGGTGCAGTATACCCCGGGCCGAGGAGACGCACTGGAGACCAGATGCGCTGAGCCGGCATCATCCCTCCTGGCTCGATGCCCACTCTAGCCCGGCCGATTTGAGGAGCTGCGATGTAGTGCACCGGGCTATGCGTGCGCACTGGGGACACCGTGCGCTTCACCGCATAATACGGTGCCTGCCCAGTCACTCTCTCGCCACGGGAAGCACGGGGAGTTGGCTCAGGTGTCCTACCTGAGTCCGCCAATCTACCCGTGCCCCCCCCCCCCCCCCCCCCAAAAACAAATCTGGGGCTGCCTCTCGTGCCCGTTACCTCGCGCCAATTCCTCGTAGTGGCGCCGCTCCGCTCTAGCTGCCTCCAGCTCCTCTTTCGAACGGCGATATTCCCCCGGCTGTGCCCAGGGTCCTTTGCCGTCCAAAATTTCCTCCCATGTCCAGGAGTCCATGTTCCGACGCTGCTTGGTCCTTTGTTGGTGGGTGTTTCTGTAACGATTCTCGTCTGGTGAAGGAGAAGAGGACCAAAATGCAGCGTGGTAAGTGTTCGTCAATTTAATTGAAAACTGAACACTACACAAAATAACAACGAGGAGAAAACTAAACAGTTCTGCAAGGTGAACAGACACTATGTAACAGTTTAACTTCACGTCCGTCCCCTCTCCCCGACCCGGGCGCGAACCAGGGACCCTCTGCACACATCCTCAACAGTCATCCACGAAGCATCGTTACCTATCGCTCCACAAAAGCCACGGCCCTTGGAGAGCAAGGAGAACCACTACTTCAAGGTCTCAGAGCAAGTGACGTCACCGATTGAAAGGCTATTAGCGCGCACCACCGCTAACTAGCTAGCCATTTCACATCCGTTACAACTACACAGAAAATAAACACCCACAACCAAAATGGGGAAAACAGGCTACCTAAGTATGATTCTCAATCAGAGACAACGATCGACAGCTGCCTCTGATTGAGAACCATACCAGGCCAAACACAGAAATATAACAACATAGAAAAAAGACTAGACAGTGGGTCTACATTTCAGTCTTGTTTTCCTCTATTATCAATCACAAGATGACAGGAGGTCAATCCAGCCACTAAAAAGAGAGATACAGTACTCTGGGACGTAGAGTTGTAGAGTAATGTGTAGAACTTAGAGAATGTAGAGTAAAGCAAATCAGTCATCAAGATAAAAATAAAATAAATATGTTTTCCATAAGGAAACTATTCCCGCTGTAAATAATCTGTCTGGTGCATGTATGTATGTATCACGTTTGTCTTGCATTGCTCTGTTAATCAAGCGGTACCCCATCCTTAGTAACAGTATGAGACAGGGTTGAGGGGTTGAGGATGGATGTGCTGGACTCTGGGGTCACCTGAGCCCACTGATCTGGGACTGGGTGATTTACTGCCGCATTCTGGTGGAGATTTAGGGTGTCACGCTGCCCACCTCCTTTTTCTCGATCCCCCTTTTTCTTCTCTTCTTTTAACTGCCAGTCTGTACCAGCTGTTCCGTTCCAGAGCTGTCTAGAGCGTTTCCGGCTCAACACTTCCCATCCTGTGGTGCCGCGGTTTTCCCAACGAGCCTCAAAGGGAGGAAAGGGGATCACATAGTACAGGGTCTTCATTTATCTGGATTTTAAAAACTACGTCTGACAAGGAATTTCTGAGAACTTCAGAGAGGACAGACCTCATATCTCACTCATTTTACATGACTCCATTCTTGGATTATTTCCAGGGCTGCTGATAAAATAATTTGAAATGTAACCCTATACTCCTGTCCCTGGGATCAATCTCAGAGGAGAGGGAGTGGTGGGGGATCCAAAGTGACATACATTTTTGGGCAGTAATGTAAACTAGAGGGCCAGGCTTGTTAATTATTAGGACATGACCTGCTCTGGATCAATGTGTCCTCTTTTTCGTAACCCCCCCTCTCTCTTTCTCTCCTCTCTCTCTCCTTCTCGTTCGCTCTCTCTCTCCTACACCACGTCTGTTGTGAAGTTCACACTGCAGACACAACCTGAACGTTAACGATGAAAATGATTGTTTCTTGTTGAGGTGCGTAGGTTCAAAATTGATTCAATTAGCAGTCAGGAAAAGCATTGTGTTTTCTGCCTCCTGCTTCCATTTACTGGCGGAGGACTTAATTAAGACCGTTTAGGAGGAGGTGGGCACCACAGACCACTTGGGGATGTTTTGGCTATGAGAGAGGATAGCCACTCTCGCCCCACTCCTAACCGTTTCTCTCAACAGCCGGGATTGCAGAAGGTACAGTTAGTTCATGGGTAATTCCTGTATTCCTCCATACCTCAGGTCTCTAATGGCCAGACACTTTTTCCATTAGACCAGCAGACTTAATTTGCCTTGCAATCAAAATGATGACATCGATAATGTGTGCTTGAAGAGATCCCTCTAATATTCACATAGGCGAGCAAGAGCATGCTAGTAGGGTAATTGTGGAATAGTGGATCATGCTCTGTGATTTAAAGGGGGACATGGGAGTGTGCTGAATGTGGGTCTACTTTTTCAGATAGTACACGTGTCCATCTCCAGTGTACCTTGAGTAGGGTGTCACCGGATCACCAGATTAGAGGACTCTTAGATACTTAGATACTGGTGTCTTCCCCTGAGAGTGTTGGGTGTTCTCCCTCTCCCGTGTTTCTGACCCTTCATTAGGCCTCTGCAGAGTGTGTCCACTCACCCAGGGAGGAGAGGTCATCTCACAGCCCTCTCTGATCACAGACCCTCTCTCTCTAGTAGCCTTCCTCTACCCCACCCCTCCCTCCATAGCCACTCCGACCCAGCAAGCAGCCCCAGCCCCCCCCAACTAACTACCACAGGCAGGTGAATCAACGCACTCTTTGTTGAGCCACCTGAAGTCTTTTCCCCCCTGGATCCCTCATTTACTGATTAGTGGCTTGCTTTCCCAGTGGAGACACCAGTGATTCAGAGCTTCTCTTTGTTGTGGTGGAGGTAGCAGCTGCCTCTCATTCATTACCTCCTCACTTTTTTCTTTGTCATCATGGAGAGAATACCACTCTAAGGAATGTTTTTTTACATGTTATTATGGTACTTGGAGCGGTCGTGTGTGTGTGCTGTTGTTGTGTAATCAGATATGTTTTCTGTTGAAAAAGGGAAAACGCTTTACCTTTTTGCTTCAGTCTGATTGTTCTGTATTTGACCAAAACTAAATTAAAAGTTAGTAAAAGGTGGAATAAAGATATCACAAAGAGGTCAGGACAAGGAGGGGGTAGTGGTGGTGGAATTGTAGGCAGCCTAGGGGGCAGGGTGTGTCTTTTATTGGTGGGGGGAATACTGTTACAGACACATGCTGTGTTAATGAGGGGGGCATAGGCACAGCCTCTCCCCAGCATGGGTGCTCTCTTGTGGAGCAGGTGGCGGGAACCCTTGGTAGTAGAATGGTGGTTCTGGTCCTAAGTAATGAAATCCTTTCATCCTGGTCTTTGTTGGAGACAATGTAGCCTACACATGATTCAATGATGTGTTAGTGAGTTTGAGGTTTCTCTCTATGTGTGTTTACCGTACATCACTGAAGTTTGGTTCTCTCTTTTGTTTCTTCAGTTTACAGAGGGGCCCAGAACTCTTCATCTTCTACTCTTTTATCCTCCTCACAGCTCGCCTCCCAATATAAACAACGTCATCATGACCAAGATTGACAATGGCAAAGATATCAATTCACGTAAGACGCCAAGGAGTCAACTAAGATATTTCCCAGTTTAACCCAAACATGTTACTCTCTGAATAGGAGTCATTTATACAAAGGAAAGTGGGGAACTTATATCAAAACAACCATTGAAAATAGTGAATGTTTAAATCAATGTTTTTTTGTTTTACTTTATCCTTCCTCCTCAAATGTTTTATCATTAAAAAAAGGTAGAGGTCTTGCTTGTTCCTCAAAACTATTTTCGCGAGTGAAGGTTTTGCAATGCAGCTTGTCTCTAGACATCTCCAACATGGCTTTTCCTGTCTTGTCTCACTGCAGAGCTATGTAAGTAGTGGCTCTCCTCTCCTCTCCCATGAGTCACTGCAGCTGGACAGCTGTGAAAGCTGTGAGAGCTGTAAATATTTTCAGCAACAGTCTGGTTTCTTTGGCTGCTGATTACAGTGGACATACACATGAAGACTACTACGAGTTGTACGATCCATAATACAATATGTCCTTAAGTATAGTTAAACAAGTAGCCATCACCCCCCCACCCACCTCCCCCTCACTCAGACACATATGCAGTTGAAGTCGGAAGTTTACATACACTTAGGTTGGAGGCATTAAAACTCATTTTTCAACCACTTCACAAATTTCTTGTTAACAAACTAGAGTTTTGGCAAGTCGGTAAGGACATCTACTTTGTGCATGACACAAGTAATTTTTCCAACAACTGTTTACAGATAGATTATTTCACTTATAATTCATTGTATCACAATTCCCAGTGGGTCAGAAGTTTACATACACTAAGTTGACTGTGCCTTTAAACAGCTTGGAAAATTCCAGAAAAGGATGTCATGGCTATAGAAGCTTTTGATAGGCTAATTGATATCATTTGAGTCAATTGGAGGTGTACCTGTGGATGTATTTCAAGGCCTACCTTCAAACTCAGTGCCTCTTTGCTTGACATCATAAAAAATCAAAAGAAATCAGCCAAGACCTCAGAATTTTTTTTGTAGAACTCCACAAGTCTGGTTCATCATTGGGAGCAATTTCCAAATGCCTGAAGGTACCACGTTCATCTGTACAAACAACAGTACGCAAGTATAAACACCATGGGACCACGCAGCCATCACACTGCTCAGGAAGGAGACGCGTTCTGTCTCCTAGAGATGAACGTACTTTGGTGTGAAAAGTGCAAATCAATCCCAGAACAACAGCAAAGGACCCTGTGAAGATGCTGGAGGAAACAGGTACAAAAGTATCTATATCCACAGTAAAACAAGTCATAACCTGATATCGAGATAACCTGAAAGGCCGCTCTGCAAGGAAGAAGCCACTGCTCCAAAACCGCCATAAAAAAGCCAGACTACGGTTTGCAAATGCACCTGCGGACAAAGATCGGACTTTTTGGAGAAATGTCCTCTGTTCTGATGAAACAAAAATAGAATGTTTTGGCCATAACGACCATCGTTATGTTTGGAGGAAAAAGGGGGAGGCTTGCAACCCGAAGAACACCATTCCAACCGTGAAGCATGGGGGTGGCAGCATCATGTTGTGGGGGTGCTTTGCTGTAGGAGGGACTGGTGCACTTCACAAAATAGATGGCATCATGAAGAAAGGAAAATTATGTGAATACAGTATATCGAAGCAACAACTCAAGACATCAGTCAGGAAGTTAAAGCTTGGTCGCAAATGGGTCTTCCAAATAGACAATGACCCAAAGCATACTTCCAAAGTTGTGGCAAAATGGCTTAAGGACAACAAAGTCAAGGTATTGTAGCGGCCATCACAAAGCCCTGACCACAATCCCATAGAAAATGTGTGGGCAGAACTGAAAAAGCGTGTCCGAGCAAGGAGGCCTACAAACCTGACTCAGTTACACCAGCTCTGTCAGGAGGAATGAGCCAAAATTCACCCAACTTATTGTGGGAAGCTTGTGAAAGGCTACCCGAAACGTTTGACCTAAGTTAAACAATTTAAAGGCAATGCTACCAAATACTAATTGAGTGTATTTAAACTTCTGAACCACTGGGAATGTGATGACAGAAATAAAAGCTGAAAAAAAATCATTCTCTCTACTATTATTCTGACATTTCACATTCTTAAAATAAAGTGGTGATCCTAACTGACCTAAGACAGGGATTTTTTACTATGATTAAATGTCAGGAATTGTGAAAAACTGAGTTTAAATGTATTTGGCTAAGGTGTATGTAAACTTCCGGCTTCAATTGTACATACAGACACACATACACTCAGTCAGCTGTGAGTGGGCCTCATATCACTGGCCGATGTCTGGACATACTCATGTGTTTTGGACAAACTCAATAGTTTTGGCGGCAGGTAGCCTGGCGGTTAAGAGCAATTGGGCCAGTAACTGAAAAGTCGCTGGTTCGAATCCGAGAGCCAACTAGGTGAAAAATCAGACGATGTTCAAGTGAGCATGGCACTTAACCCTAATTGCTCCTGTAAGTCACTTTGGATAAGAGCGTCTGCTAAATGACTAAAATGTAAAGTGTGTGCTAGTCACTGGCCAGCCGCATCAGTAGGCATATGTTACTGACTGCAGCTATCTAACCCCAGACATGGAAAGAAGTACTCTATGCATCGTCTCAATGACTCAAACCCTTTACTGTAACAATGCAACCAACACCAGACATCCATGATGAAATTCATGTGGGCTGCTCACAAACAAAGGCTCTACTTTTCACCAGGCGGTGGGAATTTTGGGCCAGTCACCAGTCAGTCATGTGACACGGAGATAGGCCTAGCTCAGTCAGGGATCAAACCAAGTCAACGAGTGCATGATAACTCGTATCATACTGGGGTTAGAGTCTATGTAAATCATAGTGGCTGTCAGTAGGTTTTCACTTTGCTCTTCAAGAACAAATTCTCCACATGGATTCCATCTCCATGGCCGTCCTTGTATCACCTCTTCTCTGCCATATCAAAGAGATCTGATTTTATCTGAGGGATGGGCAGGAACACCTGGCCCACAGACAGACGGATAGACAGAGGTCAGTACAGTCAGTACAGAGCACCTGTGGAATTCAGACTGAGACTTCTCACCTGTCTGATGTTGGTGAATGGAGGTTTAAGAGCACCTGATAGTCTGTACACAGAGTACTCTCTTTCACTCTCTCAGTCTCTGTCTGTCTGTCTGTCTGTCTGTCTGTCTGTCTGTCTGTCTGTCTGTCTGTCTGTCTGTCTGTCTGTCTGTCTGTCTGTAGCTTAGTTGGTAGAGCATGGCGCCAGGGTAGTGGGTTTGAATCCCGGGACCACCTGTACCTTATGCATGCATGACTGTAAGTTACTTTGGATAAAAGTGTCTGCTAAATGGCATACCGTTATGTTCTGTCTGTCTGTCCCTTCCTGTCTCTCTGTCCGTCTGTCTCTTCTCTTCTCCTTGACATAGTTCTGACTACTTATTATTTCATTACATGTAAGGCATGTAAGACATTCTCAGAAAGTGGTGCTAGGTAGAACCGTTTTTGGTGCTAGGTAAAATCCTTTGCAGAGGGTGAATGGTTCTACCAATAATCCTTTTATGTTTGAAAGGTTCTTCCTAGAACCCTTTATGAATGGTTGCACTTGCCTTATTAGCCCTTAAAATTAAACTCTTTATGACAATACATTACATATATCATAAAGCCTTTCTTTGAGGGCCTAGTTTTAACACAGTGGTGTTAGGACACTCCTGGTTTACAGGCCATATCAGGCCTGCAAGTCATATCATGCTTGCTTGCAAAGTGATGTGTAATTCCTATTGGAATCAAGCCAGAATGAGGATATACAACAATTGGAATGTTGATTATCTGCAACCTGCATTCAGAATGACTGCCAGGGTATGGAACATTGACCAATGCGACTACCTAAATCATCTAAACTGGAACAGCTATCTCAGTAACGGGTGCAATTAGGCCAACAACTAACAGATTGTATTAGTTTAGAAATGATGGGCGTGGTTTTGAGTGTCTTCCCTCTACGTAGAGTAAAAATGACACAATCACACTCAACTCTGGTTATTAACATCAACACTGATGTTATTTTACACCACTGGGTGTTGAGTTAATTTAACTCCTGAATCAACACTAGAAATATTATATTGAAAAATCAACACTAGGTAAAAACGGGTCAGTTTGCTGTGTACCATACAATACACTGCAGGTTCACTCATACTCCCTTCTATACTTATTTGATAGACAGAAATGATGGCAAAGATATCAACTATGTCAGTAATGTATATGTAGAATGATTAAGGGAATCGTTGCATAAATCACATGCACAAATATTCCAATATACAGTAGGTACATTTTAAAACATAATTTTAAATTGATCACATTATTCAAACTCCTGGTGTTAAAGTTTAAACACTGAGATAAACACTAACGCTCAGGCACTATTTCAAATAAAGCAAATTACAATAAAAAAGCTCAGTCAGATTCTAGGTAGAATTCTTTGCCTTACAAAGAACCTTGTCATCCAAAAAGGGTTATTCAGATGAAAGCGGTTCTTGGTAGAACCATTTCCCTCCGCAAAGAACCATTTTGGAACGCTTCTAAAGAATGAGAACAAAAATATACAGTATATTGTTTTCACATGCCCCCGCAAAGTTTCACAGAATGTTTCTCCAGATCAAAATGAGGAAGAACCTCCTCACACATTTTATAGCAGAGAGCATGATTTACTTAATCCCCTGCAATATGTTTTGAATCAAACACTCTCCCTTTCACATCTGAAGGGCCCTTACAGAACATTTGAGAACGTGTCTCAGCTTCTCTTCTCACACGTTTCATTTACTTTGTATATTTATTTTTTGTCAACCTCAGTATTTGGCGGTGAGTTTCACTGCATTTAAAAAGGTTGTGGTATATAACGTTCTTGGGACATCCCTCAACTCTGTTGGTGTAGCCATGTAAATAGAGAAGTGTATTTCCTGAATCGAACCAAAGGGAAAACCTTACTCATACTCACAGTGAGAGAGAGGGCGTTTTCAGTTCACAGTAAGAGGTCTCTCTCCACAGCAGTCTCAATCATGTGCTTTGAGAGCTGGGAGAGGGATGTATCCACAAAAAAGAGGCAAGTGACCCCACCCTCCCTCTCTACTCTCCTCTCTTTACCCAGCCCTCATCCTAAGCCTTCTCTCCTCATCCCATTCCGACAAAGTAGGCATGGCCTGCACCAAAAGTGAGAGAGATGAAAGCAATTACATTTGATGGAAGAGAGGCACGTGAATGGTTAAGGAGGCTGAAGTCAAATCAGGGCAGACCATGAGAATCAAAGCTCTCTCTGCTTTCTCAATCTGACTGCCAGGACATTGATCAGTGATTTATTTGATCAGGGATTTCTTCTAAAACATTCAGAGCAAGGGACTTCTGTAGAACTGGGAATTCGAGTTAGGGATGTAGCAATCCGCAACAGTATTATTGTGGAAGAAAACTCTTCTTGGCTATGTTGCATGCTGGCCGGCTTAGGGGGAACCTTCAGACATGACAATGGTGCTTAGATATACAGTGTATTACTGTGTGCACAGTATCTATATGGAGAAGACATAGCTATTGTACTTGGATATGAACCAACTATCTACATCTAAATCCATCTTCATTTCTCCATCCAGATGATGAGATCTCACGACTCTTCACCTCTCTCTCTCTCTCTGATCCTCCCTGGGCGGTCACATCATACAGTACATAGATCCCTCCATCTGGCCCTGGACCCAGGCAGGCTGAGGTAACCACTCCAGCTCTCAGCTCAGCTCACGTCAGAGGGGTTATTACAAGGCATGTGCTTCCCAGAGTCCCAGAGTTACCTAACTCCCTGGGTATTGGACCGACTTGGCCCGGTCTACAGAGCCAGAACATGATGAGGTCCTGGGTCCACACACAGCAGGACGTACCCATGGTGACACCTCCTTTGAGATTCCTACACCATGCTTTGTTACCCATGGCAACCCGGATCGCACATACAAACCACAAGCCTCTTGGTGGACTCACTCAGATGTTCCGGGCTGTTCCAGTCCCTGGGTAGAGCAGGGATGGGTGGGGTGGTTGTGATGGGAGGGACTAGGCAATGACAGCTCCCGTGGCCAGGCAAAACGCATGCAGAGGCCCGTGCCAAATCACTAAAAGAAATCAGACGTGCAGCAGAAATCTCCTCGTTACAGGACGTTTCAGGTCGCAGGGCCTCTCTCACCAGCTCTATCAGATGTCACAGGGTCAGGGGTCAGGCAACCTTTACTGCTGGTTGTTACTTTGACCCATTCAGAGAGACTGGATCACAACATTCAGAACAGTTGCTGACTGCCCATTATCTTAAATATGTTCCTCTGCCCTCTAGTTGTTTGACTGGGACATGGTTCATAGAGGTGTCAGAAGAGAAAGTCCTCTCCCCTGCTAAGATGAGTTAAAGCAGATTGATAGAACGTCAGCCAACAACACAGTGAGGTATCTCTATGGAACTGGGCCCACTGCCTATGTGGACGGTTAGATAGTGTTAGATGGTGTTAGATGGTGCCAGATAGTGCTAGATGGTGTTAGATGGTGCTAGATGGTGTTAGATTGTGTTAGATGGAGCAAGATGGTGTTAGATGGTGTTAGATGGTGTTAGATGGTGCTCTGTGCATATCCCGATTGAACTATATTTAAACCTTATCACTATCACTGGCTTATGAAGAAACAAGTACACATTCACACACACACACACACACACACACACACGCACGCACGCACGCACGCACGCACGCACGCACTATTCAATCACTTCCTAAGTCCATAGTGACTACTGAGCACGATTACATGCACACAATAATATGATTGTTTTGGATAGTCAGATTAATATAATAGTTTGTTTAAAGAGTTTAAATACTCTGCAAGATTAATGATTTCCTTAATAATCCTGTTTACATGGACACGTCTGAAATCAGGCTACCTGATGGGACAATCAAAATAAACGTTCTACCACAGTGAACATGTTATTATTGGAAGTTCGGAGATATAAAGTTTGTATGTGAAAACTATTTCTAAGAAGCATACTTTTAGTTTTTCAGAACTCAGTTAATTTGCACATAAGAGGGAGGCTTGTACAGATCAATTACACCACTGGAACGCCGATTAAGAAAACCAGGTGTTTCAATTGGTGTACGCTTACTTCATTTTTGACCTTACACCAATTAAGATAAGCAGAGTAAGATGTTTACATAACCATACTCGGCCTGCTGCCATTATTAGTGTGCATATAAATGTACTGTTAGGATGGCAACATTTTAAAAGGGAAAACAGGAGAAAGTGAGAATGGGCGAAAAGGATGTCTTGGTAGTGGTGCGAGAGAGAGAGAGAGAGAGAGAGAGAGAGAGAGAGAGAGAGACGGAGAGAGAGAGAGAGAGAGAGAGACGGAGAGAGAGAGAGAGAGAGAGAGAGAGAGAGACGGAGAGAGACGGAGAGAGAGAGAGAGAGAGAGAGAGAGACGGAGAGAGAGAGAGAGAGAGAGAGAGAGAGAGAGAGAGAGAGAGAGAGAGAGAGAGAGAGAGAGAGAGAGATGGAGTTGAGAGAAGTTGGAGGCCGAGTGTAATTTGGGACACTGGATCAGATGATTCATAAACATAATTCTGTGACTCATGATGTTTCCAGGAGACCTCAGGGCGGTTCTTCCCCCTCTCCTCCTTCCCTCCCCTCCTTCCTCCCTTCCTCCCCCTCTCCTCTCCCCCCTCCTCTCTTGGAAGAGTTTGGTGGTGGTCATGTGTGAGGCATCCAGAGGGGGAACAGAGGGTTCATGTCAGGCTCTACATGCTCAGAGCACGGGACAGCAGCAGGAACACTTAGTGTTAGTGACTGGGAAGGGCAGGTCACTGAGAAAAACTGCTGAGAACTTCCCTGCCTTTTTTAGAATCACAGACAGAGAGGAGAACATGGTGAGTCATACTGTAAGTCATCACTAAGACTATCTTAGGAGGTTAATAGTGGTGTGAATCAAGGTCTTGGTACGAACAATCTAATCTCACTGTTCATCTTTGGGGATTTGTCAGGACACTGTAGTAGTCACCTTTAATGGTCAGTCCTGTTAGTTTGGAGTGAGGATATTCAGATGATGGTAGACAGAGGTATGAATCACTCATTAGGCTACGCAGCAAGCTGTATCACTTCCTGAAGGTCCATTCACCAACGAGGAAACGGTAATAACATTTTACTAAATTTGTCTAAACAAAAATGATTCACCCATTTTGAAATTGGGATGAACATAGTGTTTATCATTTCAGTCAGAAACAGCTAGGTCATAGCAGACTGGACACAATCAAAAGGGAGGGGATTTGGCCATTACGATTCAGGATGAAGACAGGTGAACACATCCCCTGGTTTCAGAGAGGAACCATCTGTGTCCTTGTCTCCTTAGAACCAGTAATAGATGTGTGGCTGACACCTCCTTTACTCCCTGTGGTGGTTTCATGATTAGCTCTACCAGTTTTCTACCAGGGTGTTCCCCTACGTGTCAATCATTAGAACAGGAACAGATGAGGTAGGATTGGTCCAAAGTGTGTGTTTTTAGAACACCCGCTGAAAGAAGAGCTGTCTCTCATTGGGTAGACATGGTGCGCTCTTCCTAGTTTTCACTGCGGAATAACTACAACTGTTTCACCAGTGTCCAGGTGGTCCTTCCGCTCCATAACGTAAGCCAGTACACCATTATGCTTATCTTCCTCATAGTGGTATTGTTTGAGTGACCAGTGCAATATGGTGGTAACAGGTGAGCAAAGGGATCTGTCTGTGAGGGCAAAAATAGGTTAAATAAATCATATTTCCATTTGATATTCCCGCATTTGGCGTCCGTCTCCATGAAACGACCTGAGAGACAGAGAAAGCAGAGAGAAAGTACAATAGATCTTGTGTGGGATAATACAACTTTTCCTAACCCACAAAGACCATTTAAACATAGCCAACTACACATTTTTCATCATTGACACATTCTAAAGCAGCCATATGGCATGGACTCCAACCAGCACACTTCCTTCCGCACCACACAAGTGTGTCGGGTCGGCTTCAAAGTTGTCAACACAGTTGTCTCAATAACAAGTGCCAGTAAGTCAGCTGTGAAACGATGCTCTCTCACTCTCTCTGTCTCTCAGAGGGCTGGTGATGCATTAGCAGTAACACATGAACAAAAACACGCACTGTGGTCTGAGGGTAATTAGTACTATTCTGTATGTAAGTGTGTCACACGATATGTTACATTACATAAGGTTACATTATGAATGGAATAGCGGTCATAACAATATCATACGAATTAGAGGACGAATAGTATTACCCGGTCGTACAATAGCATTGGATGGAGTAACTTATACGTCTTAGAGGAATTATACGTCTTAGAGGATGTACAGTATTGCACGTCTTTATCTGAGACCAGGTTGCTCGTTGCGCTGTAACAACAAAGGAGAATTACTGGGAGGATTTACTTCGGCGGTTAGGAGAACTAATGACAAATGTTAGGAGAACTAAAATGACAAAGGTTAGGATAATTTACGTAACAGGTTAGGTGAATTGGGTTAAGATGACTACCTTTGTTTCTGTCTAAAGTAACTAGATCATTTGTAGATATCATACGTCTTGGAGGTGCTCAGAAATACGTCACGTATATTTCGTATGGCTCTGATACCAGGCTGAAACACACGACATTCCAAAGGGACAAAGGCAGGAAGAAAGGGCTTGTTTGCCTGCCTCACGTGATAACTTACAGACCACAATGCTTTGGCTGAGAAGACATGGCACACTCCCATTTTATGTGTTGATCTACCCCATTATCACATGATAAAGTTATTCAATCAAGGGGAATCTGTGCAGAAGGGGTATGCTTTGGACTCGGTGTGCTTCCTGTTGGAGAGGGATAGTCATATTCAACAAACTGTGATGCCAAGTTCTTAAACAGGTGACCAAAACTATCTGGCAACAATGGTGTTATAGATTTACCGCGTATGTTTGCAACATCTCGTCTGTCTTTTCTATGTGTGTCTGTCTGTCTATACAACATGTGTCAGTTAATGTTAAATCCACATACTTTTTCCATAATGTTTTTGTCACTTGAGAGTGGATACGGGAAGCTGCCCTGTCTTTCCTGAGAAAAATATATAGTTGAATAAAAAAAGAGGGATTGAATGTTTTTAGTTTGGAGCAGGCTGTTTGGATTATGGCGTTCTGAAAGCCAGCAGGGAGGTGTGACGAGCTGTCACCATTTCAGCATTAAGTATTGTCCAACAGGCCCAGCAAAACATTTTACATAAACAGCAAAACATTTTCCACAAACATGTCCCAGGTTCCAGAGCAAGTCCCAGCTCCTTAGTAAAAAGGCCTGACTGACTTCTTTCTTTCGACCCATTGGCTGTTTGATTCTCACTCAGAGCCAGTTGGAGCTGAATGAGCCCAGAAGTACTCCTCACTACAGTCACCTGTCGTATACTCCACCGCTTTAACCTCCCTCTCTCTCTTTCTCTCTTTCCCAACTGTTCAAAACTGGGATGATATTGTAATCTCACCCCTCTCTGACCAAAAGGTGTCCAGGCCCAGTCAAGCCCTGAGAGCAGGTAGAATTCTCTGTGTGGGCCCGGGATATGGGAGGCATGATGAACGTTATTAGGACCAGGGTGTGTCGAAATTTCAACTGGAGAGAGAAAAAGAGAGAGAAAAAAGACTTGAACCACAATAGATCTTCAGACTCTCTCCCTCTTTATGACTTGAACCATAATAGACCTGCCGACTCTCTCCCTCTTTATGACTTGAACCATAATAGACCTGCCGACTCTCTCCCTCTTTATGACTTGAACCATAATAGACCTGCCGACTCTCTCCCTCTTTATGACTTGACTCATAATAGATCTTCCGACTCTCTCCCTCTTTATGACTTGAACCATAATAGACCTGCCGACTCTCTCCCTCTTTATGACTTGAACCATAATAGACCTGCCGACTCTCTCCCTCTTTATGACTTGAACCATAATAGACCTGCCGACTCTCTCCCTCTTTATGACTTGACTCATAATAGACCTGCCGACTCTCTCCCTCTTTATGACTTGAACCATAATAGACCTGCCGACTCTCCCCCTCTTTATGACTTGACTCATAATAGACCTGCCGACTCTCTCCCTCTTTATGACTTGACTCATAATAGACCTGCCGACTCTCTCCCTCTTTATGACTTGAACCATAATATACCTGCCGACTCTCTCCCTCTTTATGACTTGAACCATAATAGACCTGCCGACTCTCTCCCTCTTTATGACTTGACTCATAATAGACCTGCCGACTCTCTCCCTCTTTATGACTTGACTCATAATAGACCTGCCGACTCTCTCCCTCTTTATGACTTGACTCATAATAGACCTGCCGACTCTCTCCCTCTTTATTTAAACAGAGGCTTCAACCCCTCTGCTGTTTCCTTGTGAAACAATGCACCAGGTTGTTTGAGAGGTAACTCTACCTTCAGACAGGACATGGTATGTGTAAAGTTCCCTGTCCTCTATACCCCTGCATCACACAAACTGATATTACAACGCCAATCATTCAGGACCCCCTGTCGTGGCTTTATGGGAATCGAAAGACACTCACACTAAAGGCTATCTATCCGTTTCTAAACTTTTCAGATCCTCCAGTGACTCCAGCATTAGTCTCAGGCACACTCAGGCAAGATGATTGAACTGAATTCACCAGCCATTCTCTATTTAAGCTCATACAGCCAGCTAGCTAGCCTTTACCCTCACAGTGTTAGCTACCCTAATGCACTGATTGCAGAAAAAGCATTCAATATGTCTTCTATATAAGGCTGTGTGGCTCAGTGTGACACCTTGGTGGTCTGGAGAGCATGAACATCAACATTAGCTTATAAGGAGGAGCCTGTTGCTGTGATTAGAGGCGGTACATGTAACCTTGTTTTAATGGGAAGTATCATGACTCACCATCCTAAACATTGTTTTTCACTTAGAGTCCTGAGGACATAGTTATTGTGACGCATGTGGACTATGATGATTGAGTACATTCTTAGAAAAGAAACATGCGTTCTTCATCCTGGAACATTCTTCTAGCCACGCAGTAGTCCATCAGCTAGGGGTAAACACAGTCTGTACAGGATGTAGAAAACAATGCTGCAGAAAACGGTTAGATGTGTGATAGGATAGAGGTTTGAACAATCAGAAAGACTCTCGTCAAAGACATGAGGGGTCGTGTTCTGTTCGGGGAACTAGGGCTACATGTGACAAATGAGGCACTGTCATGATTTTTTTTTATTGTATCAATGTAAAAATGGCTGCAATTGTATCTGCAACCACTGTTCATCATGGACAGAAAACATTAAAAGACTGTTCCCAAACTTACTGGGTATACATACATTTAGCAGTGTAAATCTGTGAATGAAATCACACACTCAGCTGAATGTAGACACAGTGACTTCGGAAGGTATTCAGACCCCTTGACTTTTTCCACATTTTGTTACGTTACAGCCTTATTCTAAAATGGATTACATGTTATTTAAAAAATACTCAGCAATCTACTCACAATAGCCCATAATGACAAAGTAAACACAGGTTTTTAGACATTTTTGCAAATGTATTAAAAATAAAAAACAGAAATACCTTGTTTACATACACTACCGTTCAAAAGTTTGGGGTCACTTAGAAATGTCCCTGTTTTTTAAAGATAAGCACATTTTCTGTCCGTTAAAATAACATCAAATTGATCAGAAATACAGTGTAGACATTGTTAATGTTGTGAATGACTATTGTAGCTGGAAACAGCAGATTTTTAATGGAATAACTACATAGGCGTACAGAGGCCCATTATCAGCAACCATCACTCCTGTGTTCCAATGGCTTGTTGTGTTAGCAGCGTCCCCGGGGCAGAGTGGTGCTAGGGAGAAGGTCAATCCTGCAGTCATATGGTCGGTGCGGCGGAAGCAAAGAGGCCAGGGCCTTGTTGATCACCTCCCGAAGGTCCTGGTACTCTGCCGGGAATGACGGAGAGGTCCAGGGCACCTTCCGTGTCCCCAGGAAGATGACCCAGGGCAGGTTGCGCTGACTTCAGAAAATGGGTATGGCAGAACAGACTCCAGCCCATGAGGACACCAGTGGACCAGTTGATGAGGGGATTGTGTCGCTGGAGCCAGGAGAATCCCAAAACCAAGGGAATCTGAGGAGACTTGATTAGCAGAAACTGAATAGTCTCGCTGTGATTCCCTGACACCTGTAGGTTGATGGGAGTGGTATTAATAGTGACCCGGCCTATAGAGCGCCCGTCCAGCGCTCTAACATGCATGGGAATGGAGAGGGGCTGAGTGGGGATGTTCAGCTCGGAAGCCAGGATAGAGTCCAAAAAGCTCTCATCGGTCCCAGAGTCAATGAGGACCCGGATGTCACGGCAGTTAAAAGAAGAGGACCAAGGTGCAGCGTGGTGAGCGTACATTTTCTCTTTATTTGGAAAAAGACGCCGAAAAAAACAACAAACACTACAAAAACAAACCGTTAAGGTGAAGGCTATGTGGCCTCAACAAAAGTCAACTTCCCACAAAGACAGGTGGAAAAAAGGGATACCTAAGTATGGTTCTCAATCAGAGACAACGATAGACAGCTGCCTCTGATTGAGAACCACACCCGGGCCAAACACAAAGAAATAGAAAACATAGAAATAAAGAAACTAGAATGTCCACCCTTGTCACCGGAGAGATTTAGACTGGTTTCCCCACAGCAGAATGGCATGAAAAGGTGTGCGAGAAATGGAAGCAGAAAAGATCTTCACATGGCCCACCAGAGTAATCGCTCCTACCGGTGAGCCTGGTCTTTTATAGGACAAGAGGACACAAAATGACCCAGAGTCCCGCAATATAGACAACTCTTTGTGTTGATCCTGTATTGGCGTTCCGCTGGCAACAGCCCAGCTCTGCCTCGTTGCATAGGCTTGGGAAGCGGTGACCCAGCCATCTTTGGTGACTCTCGGGGAAGGTCGGGAAGCCTCGGGTTCTCTCGGCAACGAGATCGTCGTGGACTTCCGGGATGACTCGGAGGCAAGGTGGAATCCCTGGACATGCGAGTGAAATCTAATTTCCTCTCCCTCCACCATTCCCGTAATCGCACATCGATTAGGATGTTCAAAGCGCTGAGGGAATCGAAATCCGTAGGTAACTCCCGAGGAGCAAGCTCGTCCTTGACCTCCTCCTAGACGCCGTGCAGGAACATATCAAACAGCGCTCCCTGGTTCCAAGCACTCTCCGCTGCCAACGTGCGGAAATCCACTGCATAGTCTGCCACACTGCAGGAGTCCTGCCGAAGCTGGATTAGCTTCCGGGCAGCTTCTCTCCCGGAGAACGCGGCATCAAAAACCTTCTTCACCTCTCCAACGAACCCCTTCAGACTAAATCATATGGCCGGCTGTTGTTCTCATACAGTAGTAGCCCAGATGAGAGCCCTTCCGGACCTCAGTGTGATGAGGTAGGCTATCTTGGAGCGATCTGGGGGGAAGGAAGAGGGCTGAAGCTCGAAGATGAGGGCACACTGAGCTAGAAACGCCCGACAGGTGCTCGGCTCTCTATTGAAGCGTTCCGGGGAGGTAAGCAGGGCTCCTGAGAAGGTGGAGTGACCAATAAGACGGCACTGCTAACAGCTGAGTTACTGAGGGGCTGTGGGGTTACTACCGTGTTAGGCTGCCTCCCAGACAACCCAGCAGAATTGCTCCAGAAAGATGTCCAACGCCCGGACATGGCGTTTAGCCAACGTTTGGACACCCCCCCATAAGGCCACGAAGCAATTCCTCATGCCTACCGATGGTGCTTTATCAGTCACGGCCATTTTGTACTATCAGGTTTGAACGTAAGACCCAGGCGCAGACAATGTCGAAGTAACAAAAGTTTATTAAATCGAACACGGGCAGGCAAAGGTACAGAAAGGCAGGCAGGCTCAGGGTCAGGTCAGACAGAGATCGGTAATCCAGAGTAGTGAGGCAAAGGTCTTGGACGGCAGACAGACTCAGGGTCAGGGGAGGCAGAGGTCGGTAATCCAGAGTAGTGGGGCAAAGATATAGGAAGGCAGGCAGGCTCGGGGCAGGCAGAAAGGTCAAAAATTAGAAAACTAGTTAACAGGAACTATAGACAAGACAGGAGCAAGGGGAAAACCTCTGGTAGGTTAGATGAACAAAACGAACTGGCAACAGACAAACAGAGAACACAGGTATAAATACACAGGGGATAATGGGGAAGATGGGCGACACCTGGAGGGGGGTGGAGACAATCACAAAGACAGGTGAAACAGATCAGGGTGTGACAAGTGTGCCAACCTTGTAGCATCATACACAAGAAGACTTGATGCTGTAATATTTGCCAAAGGTGCTTCAACAAAGTACTGAGTAAAGGGTCTTAAAACCTTTGTAAATGTGATATTTTCTGTTTTTTAAATTTGTATATATCTGCTAAAAATTTTAACAACCTGTTTTTTCTTTGTCATTATGGGGTATTGTGTGTAGATTGATGAGGAAAAAAACGATTTAATTAATTTTGGAGTAAGGCTTTAACCTAACAAAATGTGGAAAAAGTCAAAGGGTCTGAATACTTTCCAAAGGCACTGTAAATAGATCTGCAAAGGTCTGCCAAAGTAGATGCATCTACCGTAGGTGATGCACAAACACTTCCTCTGAATGACAGATGTAGCCCCAGAGCAGATTAAACAGGTTGATAAAACACTCTTCCACTGAATGACAGATTTGGCCCCAGAGCCGATTGAACAGCTTGATAAACATGGTTACATGAACAGGAAGGAAGCACTGAGAGCCCACATGAAAAAATACTACAGTTTACTACAGAATACTACAGTACTTACTATAGAATTCTGTTGTAAACTGTAGTATACTGTAGAATACTATACTACAAACAGTAGTATCCCTCGATAGTATTCCTCATGTGTAGTATTTACTAAATCATTTTGTGGTATACTGTAGTAAATACTACAGTATTATACGCAAAAAAGCACTATAGTAAATACTACAGTCATTTCTGCAAAAACACTAGAATACTATACTACACACTGTAGTATCCCTCAATCATGTGTAGTATTTACTATATCATTTTATGGTATATTGTAGAATACTATATTAAATTCTACAGTGTTATAAGCAACATCAAAAAACACTGTAGTAAATACTACAGTAATGTCTGCAACAACACTACAGTCCACAAAAACTCTACAGTTTTTTAAACTATAGTAAAACTATAGTATTTAATTTGCATACACCCTGCCAATTTCCCTCCTCCATAGCTAAATTTGTGTCATCCATAAATGAGAAACCTACATGCCAAGTATAGACCATATTTGTGTATCCGTTCAGAACCAAGTCCTTCCTACCTATAGCCACAAGTTATGGAAAATTGTCTCTTTTAGTATTTCTCCAGTAGGTTTTCTCAAGGAGGCCCTCATTTCTATGTCAAAGATAATGAAACAGAAAACACTATAGTAAATCAATGGGGATACCTAGTCAGTTGTCCAACTGAATATATTCAACTGAAATGTGTCTTTTGCATTTAACCCAACCCCTCTGAATCAGAGAGGTGCAGGGGGCTGCCTTAATCAACATCCACATCATCTGCACCCAGTGTGTTAACTGCTTTGCTCAGGGGCAGAACAACGTATGTTTACCTTGTCAGCTCAGGGATTTGATCCAGTAACCTTTCAGTTACTGGCCCAATGCTCTAACCACTAGGCTACCAATACTACAGTAACATCTGCAAAAACACTAGAATAAATACTACAGTCCGCAAAAACCCTACAGTAAATACTACAGTCCACAAAAACACGGCAGTAATTACTATAGTATATACAAAAATGTATTTACTACAGTATACTACAGGTAGCCTAGTGGTTAGAGTGTTGCTGGATCAAATCCCTGAGGTGACAAGGTAAAAATCTGTTGTTCTGTTCCCCGGTAGATTGTCATTGTAAGTAAGAGTTGGTTCTTAACTGACTTGCCTAGTTAAATTGAAAAAAGTAGTGTTTTTGCAGACAGTCCACAAAAACACTACAGTGAATATTACAGTAAAGTCTGCAAAAATACTACAGTGAATACTATAGTTTTTATACCAGCCTAGTGGATAGAGCGTTGGGCCAGTAACCGAAAGGTTGCTGGATCGAATCCCTGAGCGGTAAAAATCTGTCGTTCTGCACCTGAGCTCAGTGTTCAGGGGCACTGTTCCCCGGGAACCGAAGACGTGGATGTCGATTATGGCAGCCCCCCACACCTCTCTGATTCAGAGCGGTTGGGTTAAATGCGGAAGACACATTTCAGGTGAATGCGTTCAGTTGTACAACTGACTAGGAATTCCCCTTTCCCTACTATAGTGTTTTTTTGTGTGTCAAATCTCTGTTAGAGACCAGTATGGCTGGATAGTGCAAGATGGTACAATATGTGTAACGTCCCCAAAAATGTGTGAGTGTTAAAATATTTGCACTTTTCAGCACTACCAGTCTCTAATGTGTCTCATTATATGAGCATGAGGTCAATAGTTTTAATACAAAGATCTGTGTTCTTTTTCCTGTGGATCTGAGGTGGGAGATCTCGCGAGGGCATGTTGCTTAGATATTGTTCTGGCCCAATCAATCTTATCTACAAGGTTCACTGTCAGAGTAAGAAATGTATATGGCAGGTACTGAGGTGACGAGAGTCCAACTCCTCACAACACTGTTTGCTTTACTGGTGCCATTAGCCATTTGTTAGAAGGAGACATGGCAATTACCCTAAAAAGGAAAGAACTGTAGAGTGCTGTTGAGGGTTTAATGAAAACCCTGTTCCCATGCCTGTTAGGCTTTAAAAAATATAAAAATCTAGAGAAACGCCAATGATTTGTCAGATTAGAAGAATAACTAAAACATATTCTGTGAAAATGTGACTAAAACATACCTTTCCATGTATTCTGTCAATAGTAATGGTTATATATACAGTATATACAAACAAAAGTTTGGACACACCTACTCATTCAAGGGTTTTACTTTATTTTTACTATTTTCTACATTGTAGAATAGTAGTGAAGACATCAACACTATAAAATAACACAAAGGGAATCAAGTAGAAACAAAAAAGTGTTCAACAAATCAAAATACATTTTAGATTTTAGATTCTTCAAAGTAGCCACCCTTTGCCTTGATGACAGCTTCTCTCAACCAGCTTCACCTGGAATACTTTTCCAACAGTCTTGAAGGAATTCCCACACACGCTGAGCACTTGCTGGCTGCTTTTCCTTCACTCTGCACTCCAACTCATCCCAAACCATCTCAATTGGGTTGAGGTCGGGTGATTGTGGGGGCCAGGTCATCTGATGCAGCACTCCATCACTCTCCTTCTTGGTCAAATAACCCTTACACAGCCTGGAGGTGTGTTGGGTCATTGTCCTGTTGAAAAACAAATGAGTCCCACTAAGCGCAAAGCAGATGGGATGGCGTATCGCTGCAGAATGCTGTGGTAGCCATGCTGGTTAAGTGTACCTTGAATTCTAAATAAATCACAGACGGTGTCACCAGCAAAGCACTTCCACTCTATCACACCTCCTCCTCTATGCTTCGCAGTGGGAACCACACACGCGGAGATCATCCGTTCACCTACTCTGCTTCTCACAAAGACACGGCGGTTGGAACCAAAAATATCTCAAACCAAAGGAAAGATTTCCTCTGGTCTACGGTCCATTGCTCGTGTTTCTTGGCCCAAGCAAGTCTCTTGTTCATATTGGTGTCCTTTAGTAGTGGTTTCTTTGCAGCAATTTGACCATGAAAGCATGATTCGCGCAGTCTCCTCTGAACAGTTGATGTTGAGATGTGTCTGTTACTTTAACTCTGTGAGCATTTATTTGGGCTGCCATTTCTGAGGCTGGTAACTCTAATGAACTTATCCTGCAGCAGAGGTAACTCTGGGTCTTCCTTTCCTGTGGCGGTCCTCAGGAGAGCTAGTTTCATCATAGCACTTGATGGTTTTTGTGACTGCACTTGAAGAAACTTTCAAAGTTCTTGACATTTTATTGACTGACCTTCATGTCTTAAAGTAATGATGGACTGTCATTTCTCTTTGCTTATTTGAGCAGTTCTTGCCATAATATGGACATGGTCTTTTACCAAATAGGGCTATCTTCTGTATACCACCCCTACCTAGTCACAACACATCTGATTGGTTCAAACGTAGTAAGGCAAAGGGTGGCTACTTTGAAGAATCTCAAATATGAAATATATTTTGATTTGCTAATATATTATATATTTTGATTACTCACATATGGAATCATGTAGTAATCAAAATTATTTCATAGTTTTGATGTCTTCACTATTATTCTACAATGTAGTAAATAGTAAAAATACAGAAATAGTACAAATAAATTAGTAGGTGTGTCTAAACTTTTGACTGGTACTGTATGTGAAATGTCTCAATGTTATACATTTTGTAGTGATGCCTAGTGTGACTGTGTGTTTTTGGCTAAGGCCATGTTAAAGGTCAAATCAAACCAGGGGTGCTTATATATATCCTGTTTCACACAGTGTGTAACCTGTACAAGGTTGTGGTGTGAAATGTGAAATGTGAAAAGAAATTGCACTCCCACTGAGACACAGCCAGGGATCAGCCATTATTGATGGCAAAACTGGAGCAATTAGGGTTAAGTGGGAATATAAGCAGATTTTCAACTAGTTGGCTCTGGGATTTGAACTAGCAATCCTTCAGTTATTGGGCCAACGCTCTAACCGCTAGGCTAGGTGTCAGCCACAGCAGTACCAGAGGAGGGGGTTTATCCTGTGTGTGTGTGTGTGTGTGTGTGTGTGTGTGTGTGTGTGTGTGTGTGTGTGTGTGTGTGTGTGCGTGCGTGCGTGCGTGCGTGCGTGCGTGCGTGCGTGCGTGCGTGCGTGCGAAAGAAAGAAAAATAATTCCCCTCTAGCTAGCTCCACAGTGGTCACTGATTAACTGCTCTGCTCAGTTCCCTCCCTGTTTCCCCACTACCCCCAGATCCATCCACTACTTTAGAGCCACATTCCTTCACCGCAGGGCCTCACGGCCAGCCCGGTCCCACAGCACGCCGGTCCCACAGCACGCCTGGCCAAATAAGAAAACAGTAAGGGGTCACAGTGTGCTCATTATTCTGAGAGACAAATAGGCCATGCAAATAAAACATGACACCCTAAACAGAGTTTGAGGTTCTGAATGCAATGTAGGACAACAGTGGTAGACGGGGCAAACACTTGGTTCAGTGTCTTTTGTCTATCAATTCAAACATTCTACAAACATTCCTCCATATATGTTTTCACTAATAAAAGGCTTTTGACATCTGTAGTCAAAGAGAGATCAGACTTTTTTTTTTACCACAATTAGACCCATCTCAACCGGCAGATAAAGGTTTTATCTTAATTTGTGACCGTACGTACATATCCCAATCAGAAGTCATGTACTGTATTACAGTCAACGTCCGCACTAGGGGTATGCCGACATGGCCATACTCATATTTGTAATTCTAGCCGTAAATTGACAGTTGATAGTCGGATAGGATCGGATGATACTCGTGAATGGATAAAAATGAAATATTTTAATATACCTACAATGCATTCGGAAAGTATTCAGACCCCTTGACTTTTTCCACAATTTGTTACGTTACAGCCTTATTCTAAAATATAATTTTTTGAATTGCCTTCGTCAATCTACACACAGTACTCCATAATGACAAAGCAATAAAAAACTGAAATATCACATTTACATAAGTATTCAGACCCTTTACTCAGTACTTTATTGAAACACCTTTGGCAGCGATTACAGCCTCGAGTATTCTTGGGTGTGATGCAACAAGCTTGGCACACTTGTATTTGGGGAGTTTCTCCCATTCTTCTCTGTAGATCCTCTCAAGCTCTGTCAGGTTGGATGGGAAGCTTCGCTGCACAGCTATTTTCAGGTCTCTCTTAAGACGTTAGATTGTGTTCAAGTCCGGGCTTTGGAAGCGCTACAAAAAGCAAATTCAGAGTCTTGTCCCGAAGCCACTCCTGTGTTGTCTTGGATGTGTGCTTAGGTGTCGTTGTCCTGTTGGAAGGTGACCTTTGCCTTAGTCTGAGGTCCTGAGCACTCTGGAGCAGGTTTTCATCAAGGATCTCTCTGTACTTTAATCCGTTCATCTTTTCCTCTATCCTGACTAAACTGCCAGTCCCTGCTGCTGAAAAACATCCCCACAGAATAATGCTGCCACCACCATGCTTCACCGTAGGGATGGTGCCAGGTATCTTCCAGATGTGACGCTTGGTATTCACGCCAAAATGTTGAATCTTGGTTTCATCGGACCAGAGAATCTTGTTTCTCATAGTCTGAGAGTCCTTTAGGTGCCTTTTGTCAAACTCCAAGCGGGCTCTCATGTGCCTTTTACTGAGGAGTGGCTTCCGTCTGGCCATACTACCATAAAGGCCTGATTGATGGTGCTGCAGAGATAGTTGTCTTTCCGGAAGTTTCTCCCATCTCCAAAGAGGAACTCCGGAGCTCTGTCAGAGTGACCATCGGGTTCTTGGTCACCTCCCTGACCAAGGCCCTTCTCCTCCAATTACTCAATCTGGCGTGGCGGCCAGCTCTAGGAAGAGTCTTGGTGGTTCCACACTTCTTACATTTAAGAATGATGGAGGCCACTGTGTTCTTGGGGACCTTCAACGCTGCAGAAATGTTTTGATACCCTTCCCCAGATCCGTGCCTCGACACAATCCTGTCTCGGAGCTCTACAAACAATTCCTTCAACCTCGGGGTTTGTTTTTTTCTCTGACATGCCCTGTCAACTGTGGGACGTTATATAGACAGGTGTGTGCCTTTCCAAATCATGTCCAATCAAATGGATTTACCACAGTTGGACACCAATCAAGTTGTAGAAACATCTCAAGGATGATCAATGGAAACAGGATACCCCTGAGCTCAATTTCAAGTCTCATAGCAAAGGGATACTTATGTAAAAAATGTATTTCTGTTTATGTTTTTTATACATTTAAAAAAAAATCTCACTGCAAAATAAATGCTGATTAGGAGCAGCGCGCGGAGAGGGGTTTGTGTCTGTGTATCTGTGTTTGTGTGTCTGTGTGTCCTCAGCGAAGTTTGCTGTCACTCAGTCAGAATTTGCATTAGTGTTTCATATTTTTTCCCTATCCTTGCTCCATTAATTAGATTTTATGCACATTAATAGCTTGATAGCAAACGTCCTCGTCATGTGATTTATCATGGTAGCAGGCAGCAGCAATCTAAATGATCAGACCGAAAACTTGCAAGGAAAAGTGATCGGGTGAAATTTTGAGGCGAGTGGACAGAGAAATACACTTTCTTTGTGTCCATTCAGAGCAGCAGGATCAACGTACAGGCCGCCATTCGTTTTACAGACAGGCAAACTTGCCATTTTAGTTATTTAGACTACATAAAACCTTGAACATTACTGACTCAAAGACATTACAGTATGGTTTAGAAACTATGTGACTAACTGACTGAAGAAAGATGCTTGCTGGCACCCAATTTAACACATTTTTGGATCACGGATATTTACTAAAAGTACTCGGATTATAATCGTATCCAGAAAATTGCCCACATCCATTATGATACTCATTTTGTCTGACTACTCGGCACACTCTTAATCCACACTGAGCTAGACTGGAACTGCTGCTTTCAAGGGGAGGGACACTAATCCAGACCCTTATAAGAAATCCTGCTACGACCTCCAGCGAGCCATCAAACAGGCAAAGCGTCGATACAGGACTATGATCGAATCCTACTATGCCGGCTCTGACACTCGCTGGATGTGGCAGGGCTTGCAAACTATGACAGATTACAAAGGGAAACCCAGCCGCAAACTGCCCAGTGACTCGAGGCTACCAGATGAACTAATTGCCTTCTATGCTCGCTTCGAGTCAAGCAACACTGATCCATGCAAGAGAGCACCAGCCGTTCCGGATGACCGTGTGACTGTGTGAACCCATAGCAGCCGTCAATGGCCTTTTAAAAAAGTATTAAACCGGCCGAGAACGGCCTTGATTTTCAAACAATAATATCTGTGTCAATATTGCAAAATGTACTTGCTAACAACCTATTGTCGTATTCGCGTGGCTGTTGTCATCAACCAGACGGAAACAGTGTATGCTGTCATTTGACTTTAAAAAAAAAGATCACTCAATTACTAAAAATGAGGGCGCTCAAGCGGCCACAATTCTTTACTGTGGAAGAGGCTGTATCTATGTTGGTTGGTGGTACAGATTCGGACACATCCTTGCACTTTGAAAGCGAGGATGTCGAGGTGTGTGAAATAAGTTAACAGCAGATACAGTTGAAGTCGGAAGTTTACATACACCTTAGCCAAATACATTTAAACTCAGTTTTTCACAATTCCTGACATTTAATCCTAGTAAAAATTCCCTGTCCTAGCTCAGTTAGGATCACCACTTTATTTTAAGAATGTGAAATGTCAGAATAATAGTAGAGAGAATGATTTATTTCAGCTTTTATTTCTTTCATCACACTCCCGGGTGGGTCAGAAGTTTACATACACTCAATTAGTATTTAGTAGCATTGCCTTCAAATTGTTTAACTTGTGTCAAACGTTTCGGGTAGCCTTCCACAAGCTTCCCACAATAAGTTGGGTGAATTTTGGCCCATTCCTCCTGACAGAACTAGTGTAACTGAGTCAGGTTTGTAGGCCTCCTTGCTCACACACGCTTTTTCAGTTCTGCCCACAAATGTTCTATAGGATTGATGTCAGGGCTTTGTGATGGCCACTCCAATACCTTGACTTTGTTGTCCTTAAGCCATTTTGCCACAACTTTGGAAGTATGCTTGGGGTCATTGTCCATTTGGAAGACCCATTTGCGACCAAGCTTTAACTTCCTGACTGTTGTCTTGAGATGTTGCTTCAATATATCCACATCATTTTCCATTCTCATGATACCATCTATTTTGTGAAGTGCACCAGTCCCTCCTGCAGTAAAGTACCCCCACAACATGATGCTGCCACCCCCATGCTTCACGGTTGGGATGGTGTTCTTCGGGTTGCAAGCCTCCCCCTTTTTCCTCCAAACATAACATTATGGCCAAACAGTTCTATTTTTGTTTCATCAGACCAGAGGACATTTCTCCAAAAATGTTATGTGTTGAATCTGTAAACCATTGTGCTACATACTTTGACTTCATACCATCTACGAAAGTAATCTGACCATGGTTCTTGAAGTATGTGTAACCTGTATAGCCTTCATGGTTATAATCTGACTCATCTATGAATATATTCATGAACGTCTTTTTATGTACTCTATCCTGTCTGATTATCCATCAGTCTGACCTACATGTACATCTGCACACAATGAACTGAGAAACAATTTGGTCAGGGAGAGGTTGAAAATGTCAGTGAAGATACGTGCCAGCTGGACAGCGCATGCTCTGAGCATGCTTCCTGGTAATCTGTCTGGCCCTGCGGCCTTGTGAATGTTAACCTGTTTAACCCTTTAGACCCCAATAGAATTCTAGAATGCTGCTGTACAATACTGCTCATTTTTAAGATAAAGCTAATTTTCTCACGCATTTCAAACAAACAAAATTGTGGAATGAGTAGGGGTGTCCAAACATTTTTGCAAATGTATTATTTACATAAGTAGTCAGACCCTTTGTTATGAGACTCGAAATTGAGCTCAGGTGCATCCTGTTTCCATTGATCATCCTAAGATGTTTCTACAACTTGATTGGAGTCAACCTGTGGTAAATTCAATTGATTGGACATGATTTGGAAAGGCACACACCTGTCTATATAAGGTCTCACAGATGACAGGCCATGTCAGAGCATAAACCAAGCCATGAGTTCAAAGGAATTGTCCGTAGAGCTCCAAGACAATATTGTGTCGAGGCACAGATCTGGGGAAGGGTACCAAAAAATGTCTGCAGCAATGAAGGTCCCCAAGAACACAATGGAATAAGTTTGGAACCACCAAACTCTTCCTAGATCTGGCCTCCCGGACATATTGAGCATTTGGGGGAGAAGGGCCTTGGTCCGGGAGGTGACCAAGAACCCGATGGTCACTCTGGTAGAGCTCCAGAGTTCCTCTGTGGAGCTGGGAGAACCTTCCAGAAGGACAACGGTCTCTGCAGCACTCCACCAATCAGGTCTTTATGGTAGAGCTGCCAGACAGAAGCCACTCCTCACTAAAAGGCACATGACAGCCCGCTTGAAGACTCTTAGACAATGAGAAACAAGATTCTCTGGTCTGATGAAACCAATTTCAACTCTTTGGCCTGAATCCCAAGTGTCACGTCTGCAGGAAATCTGGCACCATCCCTACGGTGAAGCATGGTGGTGGCAGCATCATGTGTTTTTCAGCGGCAGGGACTGGGAGACTAGTCAGGATCGAGGCAAAGATGAATGGAGCATAGTACAGAGAGATCCTTGATGAAAACCTGCTCCAGAGCGCTTAGGACCTCAGACTGGGGGCTAAGGTTTACCTTCCAACAGGACAACGATCATAAACACACAGCCAAGTCAACGCAGGAGTGCCTTCGGGACAAGTCTCTGAATGTCCTTGAGTGTCCAAGCCAGAGCCTGGAGTTGAACCCGATCTACCATCTCTGGAGAGACCTGAAAATAGCTGTGCAGCAACGCTCCCTATCCAACCTGACAGAGCTTGAGAGGATCTGCAGAGAGGAATGAGAGAAACTCCCCAAATACAGGTGTGCCAAGTGTCATACCCAAGAAGTCTCGAGGCTGTAATTGCTACCAAAGGTGCTTCAACAAAGCACTGAGTAAAGGGTCTGACTACATGTGTAAATGTGATATCTGTTTAAAAAAAATTATACATTTGCAAAACCTATTTTTGCTTTGTCATTATGGGGTATTATGTGTAGATTGATGAGGGAAAAAACGATTTCATCAATTTTAGAATAAGGCTGTAACCTTACAAAATGTGGAAAAAGTCAAGGGGTCTGAATACTTTCCGAAGGGACTGTATCTACCTCAATTGCCTCGTAGCCTGGCTCCTGGCTAGTTTTTTAGTCTCAGAGGTTTACACACAGCCTCTGTCAACATGCTCTCTGTACCCCTAAAACCGCTAATAAAATGCCATCATTCAGAGATCTCCATCTATTCTCATAGTGTCATTTCTGGTCACAACTTGCAAACTTGTTTACGTGCTGCTGTGCGTTTTGTTGCTAACCTTACATTATGGTTTTTACTTTTTAATTACCGTTTATATTTGTAGTTTTTCCCTCACTCAACTTTTTTTCATTCAACTTTTTCACTCCGGACACTTTATCTGGACATGGTTCGTTAGGACCTCCAACAGCCGACGCTAAGTAGTAACAGTAACATGATGCCTTCTAATTGCAGTCGCTGTACTCATAATATACAGGAGAACGATCGCCTTATGGCGAGGATAGCTGTGCTGCAAGCCCAGCTTCAGACGCAATCGTTAGGCAAGGGTAATTTAAAAAGGTAGGAAAGGATGAAACAGCGTCTGTGCCACCAGTAAGTACAGATAGTAGTATAAATCCCCTCGCGGAGTCCCCGGAGCCTGACAACTTTCTCATGGCTTCTGGAGGGAAATGCTGTAGGAATGCTCAACCGGTGTGCTCATTCAGCCGACAAACTTTCAACCGGTTTTCCCCATTAAGCAGCAAGTTGGAGTCAAAGGACGAGCCTTGTCTGGTCACTTCTCCTCCTGTTACGGGGTCTGAGACGCCGAAGTCTTCCACCATTAGCTCTGACAAATTGAAAACCCTAGTCATTGGCGACTCCATTACCCGCAGTATTAGACTTAAAACGAATCATCTAGCGATTATACACTGTTTACCAGGGGGCAGGGCTACGGACGTTAAGGCTAATCTGAAGATGGTGCTGGCTAAAGCTAAAAGTGGCGAGTATAGGGATATTGTTATCCACGTCAGCACCAACGATGTTAGGATGAAACAGTCTTGACGTCACCAAGCGCAACATAGCTTCAGCGTGTAAATCAGCTAGAAAGATGTGTCGGCATCGAGTAATTGTCTCTGGCCCCCTCCCAGTTAGGGGGAGTGATGAGCTCTACAGCAGTCTCACAACTCAATCGCTGGTTAAAATGTTTTCTGCCCCTCCCAAAAGATAGAATTTGTAGATAATTGGCCCTCTTTCTGGGACCCACCCACAAACAGGACCAAGCCTGGCCTGTTGGAGTGATGGACTCCAACCTAGCTGGAGGGGTGCTCTCATCTTATCTACGAACATAGACAGGGCTCTAACTCCCCTAGCTCCACAATGAAATAGGGTGCAGGCCAGGCAGCATGCTGTTAGCCAGCCTGCCAGCTTAGTGGAGTCTGCCACTAGCACAGTCAGCTCAGCTATCCCCATTGAGACCGTGTCTATGCCTCGGCCTAGGTTGGGCAAAACTAAACATGGCGGTGTTCGCTCTAGCAATCTCACTGGAATAAAGACCTCCTCCATTCCTGCCATTTATGAAAGAGATTGTGATATCTCACATCTCAAAATAGGGCTTCTTAATGTTAGATCCCTCACTTCCAAGGCAGTTATAGTCTAACTAATCACTGATCATAATCTTGATGTGATTGGCCTGACTGAAACATGGCTTAAGCCTGATGAATTTACTGTGTTAAATGAGGCCTCACCTCCTTGTTACACTAGTGACCATATCCCCCGTGCATCCCGCAAAGGCGGAGGTGTTGCTAACATTTACGATAGCAAATTTCAATTTACAAAAAAACCCCGGCGTTTTCGTCTTTTGAGCTTCTAGTCATGAAATCTATGCAGCCTACTCAATCACTTTTTATAGCTACTGTTTACAGGCCTCCTGGGCCATATACAGCGTTCCTCACTGAGTCCCCTGAATTCCTATCAGACCTTGTAGTCATAGCAGATAATATTCTCATTTTTGGTGACTTTAATATTCACATGGAAAAGTCCAGAGACCCACTCCAAAAGTCTTTCGGAGCCATCATCGACTCAGTGGGTTTTGTCCAACATGTTTCCGGACCTACTCACTGCCACAGTCATACTCTGGACCTAGTTTTGTCCCATGGAATAAATGTTGTGTATCTTAATGTTTTTCCTCATAATCCTGGACTATCGGACCGCCATTTTATTACATTTGCAATCGCAACAAATAATCTGCTCAGACCCCAACCAAGGAGCATCAAAAGTCGTGCTATAAATTCTCAGACAACCCGAAGATTCCTTGATGCCCTTCCAGACTCCCTCTGCCTACCCAAGGACGTCAGAGAACAAAAATCAGTTAACCACCTAACTGAGGAACTCAATTTAACCTTGCGCAATACCCTAGATGCAGTTGCACCCATAAAAAATTTGTCATAAGAAACTAGCTCCCTGGTATACAAAAAATACCCGAGCTCTGAAGCAAGCTTCCAGAAAATTGGAATGGAAATGGCGCTACACCAAACTGGAAGTCTTCCGACTAGCTTGGAAAGACAGTACCGTGCAGTAACGAAGAGCCCTCACTGCTGCTCGATCATCCTATTTTTCCAACTTAATTGAGGAAAATAAGAACAATCCAAAATTTATTTTTGATACTGTCGCAAAGCTAACTAAAAAGCAGCATTCCACAAGAGAGGATGGCTTTCACTTCAGCATGTCACGCCCTGGCCTTAGTTATCTTTGTTTTCGTTATTATTTTAGTTAGGTCAGGGTGTGACATGGGGGATGTATGTGTTTTGTATTGTCTAGGGTTTTTTGTATGTTTATGGGGCAGTGTTCAGTCTAGGTGTATGTATGTCTATGGTTGCCTAGATTGGTTCTCAATTAGAGACAGCTGTCTATCGTTGTCTCTGATTGGGAACCATATTTAGGCAGCCATATTCATTAGGTAGTTCGTGGGTGGTTGTCTATGTGTACGTTGCCTGTGTCTGCACTTATTGTTTATATAGCTTCACGTTTGTCGGTTTGTTGTTTTTGTTTAGTTTGTAAAGTGTTCTTCGTTTCGTCTTCGTCTTAAATAAAAAGAGAAGATGTATTGTTATCACGCTGCGCCTTGGTCCTCCTCTCTTCCACGTTACGACGATCGTGACACAGCAGTAATTAATTCATGAACTTATTTGAGGAAAAGATCATGATCATTAGAAAGCAAATTACGGACTCCTCTTTAAATCTGCGTATTCCTCCAAAGCTCAGTTGTCCTGAGTCTGCACAACTATGCCAGGACCTAGGATCAAGGGAGACTCAAGTCTTTTAGTACTATATCTCTTGACACAATGATGAAAATAATCATGGCCTCTAAACCTTCAAGCTGCATACTAAACTACTGAAAGAGCTGCTTCCTGTGCTTGGCACTCCTATATTGAACATAATAAGCGGCTTTCTATCCACCGGATGTGTACCAAACTCACTAAAAGTGGCAGTAATAAAGCCTCTCTTGAAAAAGTCAAACCTTAAACCAGAAAATATAAAAAACTATCGGCCTATATCGAATCTCCCATTCCTCTCAAAAAAAATTGAAAAAGCTGTTGCGCAGCAACTCACTGCCTTCTTGAAGACAAACAATGTATACAAAATGCTTCATTCTGGTTTTAGACCCCATCATATCACTGAGACTGCACTTGTGAAGGTGGAAAATGACCTTTTAATGGCGTCAGACCGAGGCTCTGCATCTGTTCTCATGCTCCTAGACCTTAGTGCTGCTTTTGATACCATCAATCACCACATTCTTTTGGAGAGATTGGAAACCCAAATTGGTCTACACGGACAAGTTCTGGCCTGGTTTACATCTTATCTGTCGGAAAGATATCAGTTTGTCTCTGTCAATGGTTTGTCCTCTGACAAATCAACAGTAAATTTTGGTGTTCCTCAAGGTTCCGTTTTAGGACCACTATTGTTTTCACTAGATATTTTACCTCTTGGGGATGTCATTCGAGAACATAATGTTAACTTTCACTACTTTGCGGACTACACACAACTGTACATTTCAATGAAACATGGTGAAGCCCCAAAATTGCCCTCCCTGGAAGCCTGTGTTTCAGACATGAGGAAGTGGATGGCTGCAAACTTTCTACTTTTAAACTCAGACAAAACAGAGATGCTTGTTCTAGGTCCCAAGAAACAAAGAGATCTTCTTTTGAATCTGACAATTTATCTTGATGGTTGTACAGTCAAATAAAACTGTGAAGGACGGTGGCATTACTCTGGACCCTGATCTCTCTTTTAAAGAACATATCAAGACTGTTTCAAGGACAGCTTTTTTCCATTTACGTAACGTTGCAAAAATCTGAAATTTTCTGTCCAAAAATGGTGCAGAAAAATAAATCCATGCTTTTGTTACTTATAGGTTAGACTACTGCAATGTTCTACTTTCCGGCTACCCGGATAAAGCACTAAATAAACTTCAGTTGGTGCGAAATACAGCTGCTAGAATCCTGACTAGAACCAAAAAATTTGATCATATTACTCCAGTGCTAGCCTCCCTACACTGGCTTCCTGTTAAGGCAAGGGCTGATTTCAAGGTTTTACTGCTAACCTACAAAGCATTACATGGGCTTGCTCCTATCTATCTTTCCGATTTGGTCCTGCCATACATACCTACACGTACGCTATGGTCACAAGACGCAGGCCTCCTAATTGTCCCTAGAATTTCTAAGCAAACAGCTGGAAGCAGGGCATTCTCCTATAGAGCTCCATTTTTATGGAATGGTTTGCCTACCCATGTGAGAGACGAAGACTCGGTCTCAACCTTTAAGTCTTTATTGAAGAGTCATCTCTTCAGTAGGTCCTATGATTGAGTGTAGTTTGGCCCAGGAGTGTGAAGGTGAACGGAAAGGCACTTGAGCAACGAACCGCCCTTGCTGTCTCTGCCTGGCCGGTTCGCCTCTCTCCACTGGGATTCTCTGCCTCTAACCCTATTACAGGGCCTGAGTCACTGGCTTACTGGTGCTCTTCCATGCCGTCCCTAAGAGGGGTGCGTCACTTGAGTGGGTTGAGTCACTGACGTGGTCTTCCTGTCTGGGTTGGCGCCCCCCCTTGGGTTATGCCGTGGCGGAGATCTTTGTGGTCTATACTCAGCCTTGTCTCAGGATGATAAGTTGGTGCTGGAAGATATCCCTCTAGTGGTGTGGGGGCTGTGCTTTGGCAAAGTGGGTGGGGTTATATCCTGCCTGTTTTGCCCTGTTTGGAGATATCATCGGATGGGGCCACAGTGTCTCCTGACCCCTCCTGTGTCAGCCTCCAGTATTTATGCTGCAGTAGTTTATGTGACGGGGGCTAGGGTCAGTCTGTTATATCTGGAGTATTTCTCCTGTCTTATCCGATGTCCTGTGTGAATTTAAGTATGCTCTCTCTAATTCTCTCTCTTTCTTTCTTTCTTTCTTTCTTTCTTTCTTTCTTTCTTTCTTTCTTTCTTTCTTTCTTTCTCTCTCTCTCTCTCTCTCTCTCTCGGAGGACCTGAGGCCTAGGACCATGCCTCAGGACTACCTGGCATGATGACTCCTTGTTGTTCCCAGTCCACCTGGCCGTGCTGCTGCTCCAGTTTCAATTGTTCTGCCTGCGGCTATGGAACCCTGACCTGTTCACTGTGATTACTATTATTTGACCATGCTGGTCATTTATGAACATTTGAACATCTTGGCCATGTTCTGTTATCTCCACCCGGCACAGCCAGAAGAGAACTGTCCACCCCTCATAGCCCGGTTCCTCTCGAGGTTTCTTCCTAGATTTTGGCCTTTCTAGGGAGTTTTTCCTAGCCACCGTGCTTCTACACATGCTTTGCTTGCTGTTTGGGGTTTTAGGCTGAGTTTCTGTACAGCACTTTGATATATCAGCTGATATAAGATGGGCTAGAGTGGGGAGAACAAGTATTTGATACACTGCCGATTTTGCAGGTTTTCCTACTTACAAAGCATGTAGAGGTCTGTAATTGTTATCATAGGTACACTTCAACTGTGAGAGACGGAATCTAAAACAAAAATCCAGAAAATCCCATTGTATGATCTTTAAGTAATTAATTTGGCAGGCAGGGCCATAGAGAGGCCTGGTGTCCCCAGTCATTACGTGTGCCGCTGCTTTACTGCTTCTGAGGCTGATTAGCGGATGTACATAAAAACATAAGTGTCACGCCTGCTCCAACTCCCCCTCTCTGGCGCTCGAGGGTGCCAGGCATCCCATCATTACACACACCTGTCACCATCGTCACGTGCATCAGCGCTTTATGGGACTCACCTGAACTCTATTACCTTATTGATTGCCTCCCCAATATCTGTCACTTCCTCAGTTTCTTCCCCGTGTCTGCGTTTCTGTCGTTATGTTTCCCTTGTCCAGACGCTGTCTTTGTTTAGTTTCATGTCCGTTATTCATTAAATGTTCACTCCCTGTACTTGCTTCTCGTCTCCCAGCATCTGTCCTTACACATAAGTGCCCATATTCAGACCTTTTGTTGTTATTTAAACTAGGTAAGCGGAAAATGCATGCACACTTTAGGATCGTCTTTCCCCACCACACACATTGTCTCACAGGGTCCCGGGTGGCGCACTGGTCTAGGGCACTGCATCGCAGTTCTAGCTGCGCCACCAGAGTCTCTGGGTTCGCGCCCAGGCTCTGTCGCAGCCGGCTGCAACCGGGAGGTCCGTGGGTCGACGCACAATTGGCATAGCGTCGTCCGGGTTAGGGAGGGTTTGGCCGGTAGGGATATCCTTGTCTCAGTATGTAAAAATGTAATAAAATGTATGCACTCTACTGTAAGTCTCTCTGGATAAGAGCGTCTACTAAAATGTAAATGTAAAAAATGTCTCAGTTGGCATGGGCGCACAGTAAAAAACACACTTGGAGTAGAAGGTAAAATTAAAAAAGATTCAGGACCTGTGGGAGTTTTAGAGGAAAGCAATACTATGATTCAGTCTGGAGAATGTTTCCAGGAGTCAGCATGTAAAACGACAGACAATCATTTTTACCAACTCTGTCTGAACAGCCAAGTCCCACTCCTTCATGACAAATCTGTCAGGTTCTTATATTTGTCCTGTAAATGGAAAGTTTGAAATGAAAAAGAGGAGGAATTCAAGTGTGTGTGTGTGTGTGTGTGTGTGTGTTTGTGAACAACGTGGAAATGGGAAGTGCAGAGGGAAAACAATTCTAGATCACCTGTACTCTACACACAGAAAAGCTCTCCCTACACACAGAAAAGCTCTCCCTCGCCATCCATTTGGTAAATCTGACCATAATTCTATCCTTCTGATTCCTGCTAACAAGAAAAAATTAAAGCAGGAAGCACCAGTGATAAAAAAGTGGTCAGATGAAGCAGATGCTAAACTACAGGACTATTTTGCTATCACAGACTGGAACATGTTCCGTGATTCTTCCGATTGCATTGAGGAGTACACCACATCAGTCATTGGCTTTATCAATAAGTGCATTGAGGACGTCGTCCCCACAGTGACTGTATGTACATACCCCAACCAGAAGCCATGGATTACAGGCAACATTCGCACTGAGCTAAAGGGTAGAGTTGCCGCTTTCAAGGTGCGGGACTATAACCCAGAAGCTTATAAGAAATCCTGCTATGCCCTGCGACGAACCATTAAACAGGCAAAGCGCCAATATAGGGCTAAGATTGAATCGTACTACACTGGCTCTGGCGCTCGTCTTATGTGGCAGGGCTTGCAAACTATTACAGACTACAACTGAAGCACAGCCGCAAGCTTCCCAGTGACACAAGCCTACCAGACGAGGTAAATCACTTCTATGCTCGCTTTGAGGCAAGCAACACTGAGGCATGCATGAGAGCATCAGCTGTTCCGGACGACTGTGTAATCATGCTCTCCGTAGCCGACGTGAGTAACACCTTTAAACACGTCAACATTCACAAGGCCGCGGGATCAGACGGATTACCAGGACGTGTGCTCCGGGCATGTGCTGACCAACTGGCAGGTGTCTTCACTGACATTTTCAACATGTCCTTGATTGAGTCTGTAATACCAACATGTTTCAAGTAGACCACCATATTCTCTGTGCCCAAGAACACTAAGGCAACCTGCCGAAATGACTGTAGACCCGTAGCACTCACGTCTGTAGTGCTTTGAAAGGCTGGTAATGGCTCACATCAACACCATTATCCCAGAAACCCTAGACCCACTCCAATTTGAATACCGCCCAAATAGATCCACAGATGATGCAAACTCTATTGCACTCCACACTGCCCTTTCCCACCTGGACAAAAGGAACTCCTATGTGAGAATCCTATTCATTGACTACAGCTCAGCATTCAACACCATAGTATCCTCAAAGCTCATCACTAAGCTAAGGATCCTGGGACTAAACACCTCCCTTTGCAAGTGGACTTCCTGGCGGGCCGCCCCCAGGTGGTGAGGGTAGGTAGCAACACATCTGCCACGCTGATCCTCAACACTGGAGTCCCCCAGGGGTGCGTGCTCTGTCCCCTCCTGTACTCCCTGTTTACCCACGACTGCATGGCCAGGCACGACTCCAACACCATCATTAAGTTTGCAGACGACACAACAGTGGTAGGCCTGATCACCAACAACGACGAGAAAGCCTGTAGGGAGAGATCAGAGACCTGGCCGGGTGGTGCCAGAATAACAACCTATCCCTCAACGTAACAAAGACTAAGGAGATGATTGTGGACTACAGGAAAAGGAGGACCGAGCACTCCCCCATTCTCATCAACGGGGCTGTAGTTGAGCAGGTTGAGCGCTTCAAGTTCCTTGGCGTCCACATCACCAACAAACTAACATGGTCCAAACACACCAAGGCAGATGTGAAGAGAGCTTAACAAAGCCTATTCCCCTTCATGAAACTAAACATTTTGGCATGGTCCTCAGATCCTCAAAAGGTTCTACAGCTGCAACATTGAAAGCATCCTGACTGGTTGCATCATTGCCTGGTACGGCAACAGCTCGGCCTCCGACCGCAAGGCACTACAGAGGGTAGTGCATACGGCCCAGTACATCACTGGGGCTAAGCTGCCTGCCATCCAGGGCCTCTACACCAGGCTGTGTCAGAGGAAGGCCCTACAAATTGTCAAAGACCCCAGCCAGCCCAGTCATAGACTGTTCTCTCTACTATCGCATGGCAAGCGGTACCGGAGCGCCAAGTCTAGGACCAAACGGTTTCTCAACAGTTTTTACCCCCAAGCCATAAGACTCCTGAATAGGTAATCAAATGGCTTTTCTCTGTTTATCATATATGCATAGTCACTTTAACTATAAATTCATGTACATACTACCTCAATTAGCCCGACTAACCGGTGCCCCCGCACATTGGCTACCAGCACTTTCTGCATTGTGTCCCACCACCCACCACCCGCCAACCCCTCTTTTAGGCTACTGCTACTCTCTGTTTATCATATACGCATAGTCACTTTAACCATACCTACATGTACATACTACCTCAATTAGCCTGACTAACCGGTGCCTGTATATAGCCTTGTCACTGTTATAGCGTCGCTACTGTAAATAGCCTTGCTACTGTTATTTTTCACTGTCTTTTTACTGTTATTTTTTATTTCTTTACTTACCTATTGTTCCCCTAATACCTATTTTTTTACTTATAAATTGCTGTTGGTTAGGACCTGTAAGTAAGCTTTTCACCTGTTGTATTCGGCGCACGTGACAAATAAACTTTGATTTGATTTGCAGGCAGGCCTTTACATTGGAGGAATTTCCTGCCTGTTAGATGTGTATCATTACAGTAGAGGAGAGATAGGGGGTAAGGAGGGAATACAGAGGAAGTGCTGAGCTGTGTGTGTGTGTGTGTTAAAGGTATTTTCGGTTTAAGGCTTACGGTTTAGATTAAGGCCAGTCCTTTGGGATTTGGAGACTACAGTAATACCCCTGTTTAACTCACAAGTCGCTAAGTGCTAGCTCTCTTTTCCATTTGCAAACCAAGCCTTTATAATAACCGAATAACAATAAAATCTGTCATTATTGCCTCCAATTTCCTTCTTAGACACAGCATTTACCCTTAGTTAAACAAATCACAAAACAAGATGTCAAATAAAGAGCTTTGTCAACAAGCAAAAGAAAAAACAGGTCCTGCTGTTGCTTGCAGTGGCTTTACTTATGTGTGTGCACATCCCATGTAACCTGTTGTGACCCTTGTTTGCTGTCTGTAGTGCGGTAAAGCAGTGCTAGCATTAGGACTTAAATGTTTCAAGTTTTATTAGTCGTACGTACGGGATACTACCTTTTGACACCACACTTCACAAAGCAAGTCCTGCAGGCTGTAGTTTTCTCTTATTTTGATTACTGCACAGTCATATGGTCAGGTGACGCAAAGAAGGACCTAGAAAAACTGCAGCTGCACGTCTTGTTCGTCACTGTTATGCATGCCAGTCTCTCCTAGCTAAATGTAAAGGAGAGACTGATTGTATCACTTCTTGTTTTTATAAGAAACATTGTGTTAAAAATTCCAAATAGTTTGCATAGTCAACTTACACACAGCACTGACACACACACTTACTCCACCAGACATTCCACCAGAAAACTTTTCACAGTTCCCAAATCCAGAACAAATTGAAGAAAGCGTACAGTATTATATAGAGCCATTATTGCATGGAACTCCCTTCCATCTCAGATTGCTCAAATAAACAGTAAACCTGGTTTCAAATAACAGATAAAGCAACACATCACCCCACAACGCCTCTCCTCTATTTGACCTAGATAGTTTGTGTGTATACACTGATATGTAGACTATGTCTGACATTTGATTTATTTTATTTTGTATTTTATTTATTTAAAAAAAAAAAAAATTTACCCCCAATTTTTCGTGGTATCCAATCGCTAGTAATTTCTACCTTGTCTCATCGCTAAAACTCCCGTACGGGCTCGGGAGAGACGAAGGTCGAAAGCCATGCGTCCTCCGAAGCACAACCCAACCAGCCGTACTGCTTCTTAACACAGCACGCCTCCAACCCGGAAGCCAGCCGCACCAATGTGTCGGAGGAAACACCGTGTACCTGGCCCCCTTGGTTGGCGCGCACTGCGCCCGGCCCGCCACAGGAGTCGCTGGAGCGCGATGAGACAAGGATATCCCTACCGGCCAAACCCTCCCTACCCCGGACGACGCTATGCCAATTGTGCGTCGCCCCACGGACCTCCCGGTCGCGGCCGGCTGCGACAGAGACTCCCCTAGACCACTGCGCCACCCGGGAGGCCCTATGTCTGACATTTTAAATTGGTGTAGTTATGTCCTTAATCAAAGATAAGTATATGAACATAAAGTTAATGTCAGTAGAATATAATATTTTTTTTTGAATTAGGATAATACAGGAAGGCATCATCTATAATGCAATATTTACACGTTTTTTGGGAAGGGGGGATTGGAGGGCAAGTGTTTAAATTGTGCAGTATTTAGCAATCATAATAAGAGTCTGGCAGCAGCAGATGTGATGTGTGTGTAGCATGAATGTACAGTACCAGTCAAAAGTTTGGACACACCTACTCATTCCACGGTTTTTCTTTATTTTTAAACTATTTTCTACATTGTATAATAATGGTGAAGACATCAAAACTATGAAATAACACATATGGAATCATGTATTAACCAACAAAGTGTTGAACAAATCAAAATATATTTGATATTTGAGATTCTTCAAAGTAGCTACCCTTTGACTTGATGACAGCTTTGCACACTCTTGGCATTCGCTCAACCAGCTTAATGAGGAAGTCACCTGGAATGCATTTCAATTAACAGGTGTGCCTTATTAAAAGTAAATGTGTGGAATTTCTTTCCTTCTTAATGCGTTTGAGCCAATCAGTTGGGTGGTGACAAGGTAGGGGTGGAAGACAGAAGATTGCCCTATTTGGTAAAAGACCAAGTCCATATTATGGCAAGAACAGCTCAAATAAGCAAAGAGAAAGAACAGTCCATCATTACTTTAAGACATGAAGGTCAGTCAATCTGCAAAATTGAGGACCACAACAGGAAAGAAGACCCAGAGTTACCTCTCCTGTAGAGGATAAGTTCATTAGAGTTACCAGCCTCAGAAATCGGCAATTAACTGCACCTCACAGAGTTCAAGTAACAAACACATCTCAACATCAACTGTTCAGAGGAGACTGTGTGAATCAGGCCTTCATTGCCAAATTGCTGCAAATAAACCACTACTAAAGGACCCCAATAAGAAGAAGAGACTTGCTTGGGTCAAGAAACACGAGCAATGGACATTAGACAGGTGGAAATCTGTCCTTTAGTCTGTTGAGTCCAAATTTGAGATGTTTGGTTCCAACCGCCGTGCCATTGTGAGACGCAGAGTACGTGAACGGATGATCTCCGCATGTGTGGTTCCCACCGTGAAGCATGGTGGAGGAGGTGTGATGATGTGGGGGTGCTTTGCTGGTGACACTGTCTGTGATTTATTTACAATTCAAGGCACACTTAACCAGTATGACTACCACAGCATTCTGCAGCGATACACCATCCCATCTGGTTTGTGCTTAGTGGGACTATCATTTGTTTTTCAACAGAACAATAACCCAAAACACACCTCCAGCCTGTGTAAAGGCTATTTGACCAAGGATAGTGATGGAGTGCTGCATCAGATGACCTGGCCTCCACAATCACCCAACTTCAACCAAATTGAGATGGTTTGGGATGAGTTGGACCGCAGAGTGAAGGAAAAGCAGCCAACAAGTGCTCAGCATGTGTGGGAACCCCTTCAAGACTGTTGGAAAAGCATTCCTCATGAAGCTGGTTGAGAGAATGCCAATAGTGTGCAAAGCTGTCATCAAGGCAAAGGGTGGCTACTTTGAAGAATCTTTTTGATTTGTTTAACACTTTGTTGGTTACTACATGATTCCATATGTGTTATTTCATAGTTTTGATGTCTTCGCTGTTAAGAAAATAGTAAAAATAAATAAAAACCCTTGAATGAGTAGGTGTGTCCAAACTTTTGACCGTGTGTGTGTGTGTGTGTGTGTGTGTGTGTGTGTGTGTGTGTGTGTGTGTGTGTGTGTGTGTGTGTGTGTGTGTGTGTGTGTGTGTGTGTGTGTGTGTGTGTGTGTGTGGGTGTGTGCGTGAGTGAGTGAGTGAGTGCATGTGTGCTAAGGTGTGGAGAATCAGAGCAGGTGGTCAGTCCAGTTCAAGAGGGGACGGGGTTGCCTTATAACAGCCATTGGAGTGGTACTCCAAACCAACCCCCACTGTATCCATATCTGTCAGACAACTGTTTGTCTTACAGAGAGAAATGAGGGTAGGACAGGGGCTCAGTGAATAGTGGGGGTTTGAATATCAGATGCACTTGCCATTAGTTGCTGCATAAGCATTCATCTCTGAATGTGTGAATCTTCTAGCTTTTGGGGGAAACAGAGTAAAAAAGTCAATACATGTATTAGTCTTGGTCTGTATTATTCTTAGTATGAAACACATGAGAGTTGAAGATCTACTGATATTTGGAGACCAAACAATTCACAGTACTAAGCTTTTTTCCCTCTCTGGCCCATTCCACTGTGCCGCATAGCAAATGTAACAGGACTTCAGTGTAACAGTCAGTGTAACCGTCAGTGTAACAGTCAGTGTAAACCAGTGTAACAGTCAGTATAACAGTCAGTGTAAGCCAGTGTAACAGTCAGTGTAAGCCAGTGTAACAGTCAGGGTAACAGTCAGTGTAAGCCAGTGTAACAGTCAGTGTAACAGTCAGTGTAACAGTCAGTGTAAGCCAGTGTAACAGCCAGTGTAAGCCAGTGTAACAGCCAGTGTAACAGCCAGTGTAACAGTCAGTGTAAGCCAGTGTAACAGTCAGTGTAAGCCAGTGTAACAGCCAGTGTAACAGCCAGTGTAACAGTCATTGTAACAGTCAGTGTAAGCCAGTGTAACAGTCAGTGTAACAGTCAGTGTAACAGTCAGTGTAACAGTCAGTGTAAGCCAGTGTAACAGCCAGTGTAAGCCAGTGTAACAGCCAGTGTAACAGCCAGTGTAACAGTCAGTGTAAGCCAGTGTAACAGTCAGTGTAAGCCAGTGTAACAGCCAGTGTAACAGTCATTGTAACAGTCAGTGTAACAGCCAGTGTAACAGTCAATGTAACAGTCAGTGTAACAGCCAGTGTAACAGCCAGTGTAACAGTCAGTGTAACAGTCAGTGTAACAGCCAGTGTAACAGCCAGTGTAACAGCCAGTGTAACAGTCAGTGAAACAGTCAGTGTAACAGCCAGTGTAACAGCCAGTGTAACAGTAAGTGTAACAGCAAGTTTAACAGTCAGTGAAACAGTCAGTGTAACAGCCAGTGTAACAGCCAGTGTAACAGTCAGTGAAACAGTCAGTGTAACAGTCAGTGTAACAGTCAGTGTAACAGCCAGTGTAACAGCCAGTGTAACAGTCAGTGAAACAGTCAGTGTAACAGTCAGTGTAACAGCCAGTGTAACAGCCAGTGAAACAGTCAGTGTAACAGTCAGTGTAACAGCCAGTGTAGCAGTCAGTGTAACAGTAAGTGTAACAGCCAGTTTAACAGTCAGTGAAACAGTCAGTGTAACAGCCAGTGTAACAGCCAGTGTAACAGTCAGTGAAACAGTCAGTGTAACAGTCAGTGTAACAGCCAGTGAAACAGTCAGTGAAACAGTCAGTGTAACAGTCAGTGTAACAGCCAGTGTAACAGCCAGTGTAACAGCCAGTGTAACAGCCAGTGTAACAGTCAGTGTAACAGCCAGTGTAACAGCCAGTGTAACAGTCAGTGTAACAGCCAGTGTAACAGCCAGTGTAACAGTAAGTGCAAAAAGTTCAAATGAAGCATGATACCTGTTCAAAGGCAGTTGTAATGAAGAGCAAGTTTCAACCTTAGACATTGTTTTTGTGTCAGGATCAAAAAGTTGACTGGCCTTGTGGAGCTGCTATTAATACTTTACCCCAATGTATGGAAAGACACATGTCCAGTTGCCTGTGAGAGAGAGAGAGAGAGAGAGTAAGTGAGTGAGTGAGTGAGTGAGTGAGTGAGTGAGTGAGTGAGTGAGTGAGTGAGTGAGTGAGTGAAATCTATATTTATAAAAGATTTCTCACCAGCTGTTTGGAGTGCTGCAATGATGTACTATAAGTGTTTTGTTGTGCTTCTAATGTGTTGCCTTGACAACCCAGTGGGGATGTCACAGTGGAGGCATGGGGATATCCGCACCCCTTTTTGTGAGAAATCTCTTGTTTGGAATGCTGCAATGATGTACTATAAGTGTTTTGTTGTGCTTCTAATGTGTTGCCTTGACAACCCAGTGGGGATGTCACAGTGGAAGCATGGGGATATCCGCACCCCTTTTTGTGAGAAATCTCTTGTGAGAGGGAATTTCAAGCAAATACATGGAGAAAAATATGAAGAAAAAAAACGCTGTTCAGTTGCGTGATCTCAAGACGACATTGGAAAGAACAGAACAGAGCGTTTTCAGTTCCATGTGGATGGGCTGACTCTCAGTCAGAGTATAGATCAAGTGTTAAGCATTTTCAATCCTCTCTTTCCTGTTCTCTGTTGGTCTGTTCCTAGCATATTGCACATGACCTTCTGGATGAAATGGGAGCACTCCTGGAACACAACCTTGACTTAAATCCAACTGCATTACATGATATTTTCCTGTTGTTTTAGCTTCATATTAGCTGTACAGTACCAACGTTGGATTCCCTTCCCGTTCTGAGAGCTTACGAACTATGACATGTATTCTGTAAGATAAGAATCACTGTACTGAAATCGAGTTCTAAGCAGAACAGCAAAATGTCATTAAATTGCGCTTATACCTGTGTAGTAACACTGTATTTACTACAGTAATTAGGCCTACATAGGACTTGCTGTGCATTTATGGTAATGGAGTTGAACTGTTTTTGTTATTACACATGTGGAATAAGGAACAGTCACTGTATTCTAACATGTTAATACAATGTTGTTACTAGTGTTACTACACAGGTTTAAGTGTTACTGGACAGGTTTTTGAAATCCATATCATACACCTCAGCTTGTTTGAGGGTACATTCTTGTCCCTTGCAGGTTAGTGAGGTAATAGATAACATATTGCCTGGTGGAACGATCAGCCATGATAATAACTGACTAGGAGTAGACAGCTCTTTTATCTATCCCTAAAGGATTTCTTTACCTCTCTCGTCTCTCAGAATGAACCCATTAACCAATGAGGGTGTGTTCATAAGTGTAAGGGTCAATGGCAAATCCCTCGCAAATCACTGTGCCATTAAAAACCACAGAATCTTGGAATCAGAAACAGTAATTGTTGGACAGTGATATGATCTGGTTGGAACAGCAAACCCTTGTCATGCGCAGAGGGTTTCACTTTCATCCATCTGCAAGCTCATCCTGTGGGTCTAAAAGGGGAGTGAGAAAGAAGGAATGGGAGCACTAGCAAGATTAGGGCTGTGAACCGGCACGTTGCCCCCGACAGCTGTGAATCACCCCACAGACCATCAACATTTCTCCCAACAGCTCCACGACTGGACCCCCTTCCCCCTCGGCAGAGACTATACTATACTATACAGAGACTATACTATACTATACAGAGACTATACTATACTATACTATACTATACAGAGACTATACTATACAGCTTAAAATAAGGGTGCTTTGTGGTTCTATAGCTAACGTTCTTGAGAGCCATATGAAGCCACCCATTGAACCCATGTTGGTTCTAAAGAGCATTAAAACCATTTCTTCTGGTAGTGTAGTTCTAAATATGAATGAGCCTTGAGGGGACAGTCCTTAGTGATTAGTGCCACCCAGCTAAATGTGGCCCCTCAGTCCCAATCTTACTTAGCTGGGTGATTCAGATAAACCAACAGTCACTATTTCCAGCCAGGCGAGTGGCTTTATTAAATGTCTAATTTCAGTCAGGTGGCTGCTTCTGACTTGCAGCGTAACCACATTCCAACGGTGTGGGTCTCCTTTGGTGTGACTCAGTAACAGAAATAGGAAATGTTACCATAGTTCCCACACCCTGGGAGAGAACCTTATGCTGATCACATAACACAATTCAACTAATAGAAAACATACGCAGCCCAGACTTTGTGATACCACTCATGTTAAAAGAGCCTGATACGCGGAGATGGTTATTATAATCATCAGGGCCTAGAATTACAGCTTTCTCTACAATTTTGATCTGTATGGTTCCTTTTTTAAATAATGTAAGCAATCTGCATTCCTAGCTGCCACAAATGATCATCAAATGCCTTTGTACCTCAAGAAACGGGTCTTGGTAAATAACCACTATTGTCCCTTAATTCCAAGGACTATCCGGAATAGGTCAGCCCAGAGAGATATAAGATAATATTGGATCATAAGGACCTTTGATGTTACTCTGTGTCCATTGTTCAGCCAGTTAATAATATATCTGGTTATCATCGACCTGTCTCGCTCTCTCTCTCTGTTTCTCAGTACGACCCAGGTAGAAACGGTTTAGGTCAGACAGGCACGCAACCATGTCTTTATCAGACTAACCCCGTCATTCTGAACGATTGAATGCAAATGATGGCAGCGCGCCATGGTGAGAATAAAACAATCAGAACACCCAGGTCGGGAACATTTCTCCAGAATCTTCTAGGATGCTGTAACATACAGATGAATCAGTTCTGAGTGTAGCCCACTGAAGTTATACACTAGTTTTCTCTTCTGTCTGTCTTTTTGTGAATCAAGAGCTCCACCTCTCCTAAAGTTGTCACGAGTCGAGGAACTACCTCCTTTCAATGTTCCCTCAATTAGGAGCAAAGCGAGCGTAGTGAGGGACAGCGAGCGGTGAGGACGCCGAGGGAAGAGGCTGACTGAGCATTTAGGAGATATACAGCGAGTTTTAGTTTCAAGGCATGCAGTTTAGATAAATAGGTAGAACAACCACTCCACAAGCTCTACGGATCTGAAAACATTAGAGCAACTCAGGTGTTGATTTAAACAAAACACATTTTAGTGGATTCATTTAGAAATAGAATGGGTTCCAGAAGATACCGTTCGGAGACGCCGGGAGAAGTGAACTACCCATTCTGCGGTATTGGGGTTTGTCTGATAATAATCCTACAGTTGTGTGCTGCATTCAACTTGGACGTGGAAAACCCCACTGTCTACAGCGGACCTAATGGGAGCTACTTCGGATATTCCGTGGAATTTTACTTGACCAATTCTTCAAGGTACGTTTTTTCTTTCTTACTTGGAAGTAATTTTGCAAGTTACTGCAAACATGGCGGGACAAATTAGGCATTTGTTGGTACATTTCATTATAGGCTCCAAGTGGCAAATATGGTCCAAGGAGTTTAGAGGGTTTATTCTCGGGTTCACGCAAATAGCCTATCAACATTTTTTTTTTTACAATAGCCTGCATTTCATAAATCCAATTAATATATATATGGTAATTGCACATTGAATTAGATGTTCTCTTTGATTTTGGTTTGAAATCCATCCTTCACGCGCACTGAAGAAAGGTTGTCCTTATCTAATGACTTGACCAGTGAGTGACCACCCTATGTTAGAATTGGGAATGGCCCGTGCCTCTATATAAAGCGCAAACTTTCCTATTAGAAAAAAGTGTTTTAGTCAGTGTGTTGGCCACATTATTTCCTTTATATGTCAGTGGTAGTTAACTACAGCTTCAATTGTAACTAAGTGGCCTCAAAACAACAATATTGCTAAGATGTACACTTGTTATCATACCTCATTAAGACTTCAGCGCGCACACGCATCAGTTTTAATAGAACACCGTCAGGGCATCTTCCATTTTAGTTCATCTCAGCCGTTGAGATTTCAAGATAACTCTGTTGCATGGGTTTACCTGTGTCAACCCCTTTAAACCAATCGGCATCTGTGAGGTATCCAGTGTGTGTGTGTTTTTTGTCTCAGGTAAAACTGAACAATTTGGGTTTAACAGGCCGATGTTCTTCCACTTTTCTCTTTATAACCTAATTAACACAAATTACACCTAAAAATGTGTGTTCTGCAAGCCGGAGAGCCTGAAGCCTTTAGTTGGAAAGCTGGTCTCTATAATTTAGGTAACATTAGTAATCTGTGATAATTCTATGGGCACTATTAGAATGCTATAGAATATATACATATACGATCAAAAGTGAATATCAAACTGAGATTAAACTCAATAAAGATTACATTTGTGACATATTTGGGAAAACCTTTTCATATAATAGTCTTTAAACTGTAATCTCATTGTCCTAAAATTGGATTTCATTCTGACCTCTAATCTCTCATTGGCTCTAAATGTCAAACAAAGAGCCAATTAGAAGCAGCTTTTCCCCAACTCTGCTGTTTTGATGTGATCACCATCCACCTCTTCCTCCATACCAGACTTATTGGTCTTACTCTGAAATGCTCCTGTGCAATTTAGTGTTATGCCGCTTGGCATTATGGGAATGTGATCTCGATGTCTGTCACAAACATGCTGTGACTATTAGCTCAGCGTCCTGGCATGCAGTGGCTCCATCACATCAGTCCCGTCTATATTGCTGCTGAGATCACTCATTAAGAAGGGCTTAGAGCTTAGTTCAGACTTATTACGGGGTAAACAGACTACTGGAGCAGCACAGTCGATATGTGGTCAGGTAGATAGACTGATAGATAGTCTGAAGACTGACATAGTTGATGATGGAAGGCGCCCGGACGGCCACAATGACATCCATCAAATGACGACATCTGGTCTTTGTATCAATAACCATAGCAACAACAGCTCTTATATCAGTAGGAATGCAGCACAAGGGAAGTAAATGACATGCTGGCAGATTCACAGCTGTGTCGCTGCCATCCTGGGGCTATGTGTGTCAGAATAAGATTGCTTTGACAGAGTCGACCACCACTCATCAGTATGCAGTGTCAGCGACTCAGCCTGGACCTAGCTGTCTGCCCTGTAATTGTAATAATCATTATCCAAAGTGAAGCTAGCAGCTAGCCGGGCCACTGGGGCCAGACGCAATCAGACATCCTGGCTGGCTGTGTTTTTTTACTGTCTCGCCAGCCAGCCAGGGGTTTAGGAGAGGGGCTTTGTGCCGAGTGGGCCGCCAGTGGCTCCAGTTTCTCCTCCCCACTTCACTAGTTCATTCGACTACAGTTCAGACACAGACAGGGTGGGATTCTCCTCCTCACTCACTCCTTTAAGGGGCTGCTGCCATTGGTCTATATTTTTCTACCAAGCAGGGGCTCTAGGTCTAGGAACACTATGATTTAGGACGTGAAGCTGGCAGTCTGTGTCAAGAGTGTATTAAATCCCCTATACCTCCCTCCTTGCCCCCTTCCTCTGGTCTGATGTAATTCTGCAGGGTCTTTAATTTACCCCCCATCCCACCCCCCGTCTCGTGAATGAAGTCACAGCAGCAGCTAGAGCAGCAGTCATCTCTCTGGTCGATGACTTCATCTGAACTTTTAACAGCGGAGACGTCATGGCTAGGGGGAGGAGAGCTAAGACAATGGGTTGGTGAAGAAATTGTCTGCATGAGGGGGATACTAAATTTAGCATGTCTACCCACTGTCTTGTACTCTCACTAATGCTACTGTTCAGATGCTTGCCAAACCAGACACAGGATGAGAGCAAAGTTTAAACCTGGTCTCAAAAATCTATCTTTGACTAAATCAGTACATTTTTTCCCACATTTCACACGTCATTAACATAATCCAGCAGGAAACCGAAACATACGTTTCCAGTTATCACTCGTCTTCTTCTCCGTAAGTTTGATCAGTTATCAGACTGTCGCCCATGTTGTGGCTAGTACGGGAGTAGCTGGAATCCATGGGTGAGGCCAGTCTCTCTGTCTGGGATGGGGGAGGATGTTCTCTGTGCCTGATACAAGATGCACACACAGCACCTCTTTGACCTGTACCTGTAGGATAAACTCTTCTCTGGAAAACATAAAGCACACGCCAAAGACTCTTCTCGTGGCCAGCTGTTTGAAGAGTCCTTTCTCTCTCTGTTTTATTTAGGACAATAGTAGCATAGGCCTACGGAAACACACAAAAGTGAGAAAGGGCGAGACAGAGCGTTATCATACATTCATCTCCCACCCTACTACACACAGACAGACTTTCTCTGTCACTGATAGCGTGGCTCCATGAGTGTATGTGTGTCTGATTCCTGTCATGCCCCCTGGCCTGGTCTAATAGAATTAAGTAAGCTAGCGGACAGAGAGGACACTAGCCCTGCAATGAGACCACCGTGGTAGACTGCCTGAGAATAGGGTTCATGAACTGTGTGTGAGGGCCCTTGTCAGTTAGACACCGACAAGACCTTATTTATGGTCCCCTGTATGTAGAGTCTACAGAGAGAAGTAGCAGCACAGTATGGGGCCTTGTAAGGACAGGTCTTCTCCTCAACCTGACTTGGCTCTATGAATCTCAGCGAGGCCACAGCAGATCCACCGGGCTGAGAAGCAAGGTCCACTGGGCTGAGAAGGAAACTGCATAATACCTCTCCATCCATCCAGCAACAGCAGAAGCACATTCCTCCTTCCCTGTTTCTGGAGCCAGACAGGGATTCAGGGTGTGGACTGTTAACATGGCTGAGGTCAGAGGTCAGACTATAGATGACAGGCCTGGCTGTCCGGGAGTGTTTCTGTCTGGACCGATCGATGTTTGCTTCTGGACCGTATATTTATGTTATTTATCCCAATAACCGCAGGTAGTCCTGTCCGTCGAGAAAAGACGATATATCAAGAGACAATTTTAACTTGGATGAAGTGAGATAATGTGAACCCTAGGAAGAGTAGCATCTGCAAAAAGCTAATGGTGATCCAAAGAAATAAATACTCTGGGAATCACAAATGTTGTGGGCTGAGCAGAACGGGGTCTGTCTGTCTCTGTCTTTCTTGTGGGTCTGGTGTAGTTATGTACAGATTGCATTGGAAGGCAGCCATAAGGAGATATTTAGTCATGGATGCCTCTGATGATGATGACACTGTTCCCCATCCCATCCATCCCTACTACGTGTTTGAGATGGGCTTGGTGGTGTTCTCCGTTAGATCATGGATAGTTTAACTGTGTCGTACCCAGATCGAGGTCAGGTCATCGATCATGTTGGTCACTTCCTGGAGTTTACCCTCTTAAATAAGGTTTGTGCTAAACCAATATTGATACTGGAAACGGGGGCTGTGTTAGCTGCTAAAACAGAAATATTTTCTGTGTCTGCATTGTCTCCCTCACCATATGATCAAGCAGATTTCTGGTATTGTTTTCATTTTTGCTATTTTCTTTTGTGACATTCTGTTTATGAATCACAGTTCATGTGAGGGGTGGACGTTGTTGAAATTGGGCCTGTGTATTTGGGTTGCCAAGGTATTCTTCACTCAGGTTCTCTGCTCTGCGATTAGCTGCTTTTCATGGCCCTCTGTGTTGGACAATGGGGCTCTTTGTGTGAATGTTTGCTGTTTTCCATCTGAGAAACTTTCCATGTGACTCCCATGTTCTTTATTTATTTATTCCCTTTTTTAAAGGCCTATTTGAGACTTTGTCTGTTCTCGCAGAATGACCAGAGGTTGGTCTGGTCATTCTGTATTATTATTATAATAATAATAATAATAATTTGGGGGTGCTTATATTTGTCCTGTTACACACAAGTGTGTAATAAAAATGCGTATTTTTGCATATCCCAACTCCGCCAGGGAATGCCTTACTCAAGGGCACAGTGACATTTATATATTTTTTGCCTTGTCAGCCCTGGTATTCAAACCAGCAACCTTTCGGTTTTCTGTGCAAACGCTCTAACCTCAAGGCTACCTGCTGCCCCAGTGTGTTGTTTTGAAGGTTAATGGTGACATGCTTAGCCTGCTGACCGGGGCCCTGAAACACCCCAGGAATCTTTAACTGCCAGCAGTCCTGGTTTCTTTAGCCCTATTAGGGTCAAAAAGGGACTCCGTTCATTGTACAGACTTGTAATGGCACTCTCCTTTTGGGGAAATGGATCTAGCCAGACCAAACATTGGAATCAAAATAGAGTTATTGCCATTCCAGTTCAGATTCAAATCTTGAATTACAATTGTAGTATTTATTAGGATTCCCATTACTCTTCCTGGGCTCCACACAGGAATAAAACAATTACATCAAAACAACAGTCTACATCATAAATAAAATTGCATTATTACTCTAATACAACTTTAATATAACATTTACAATATTAAAATGATACAATGCTTGTGTGTTTGTAGAGCGTGTGTGTGTGTGTGTGAAATGGAATTGACCACAATGCTGCTACTCTCGCGGTCAATGTTTGCACAAGGGGGTACTTGTGAGACAACAGGGACAATTTGTGTTCAGACAGCTGTGGTGAATGAGAGGGGATCAGAGACTCTCCTTCCGTCAGCCCCACTGTCTTTCCCTTTAGAGGTATAAAGGATTGGACCCCCCTTGGTGGTCACTGTGGAGAGGTGTGAATGGCCTGGTGCTAAAAACATCCATCATTGTGTTTTGGGGGTCTGTGGTGGTGTGTGACTAGGGGTTTGGAGATTTTTTTGGGGGGCTGGGGGTGGGTAGCAATTTGGCATCAGGAAAATATAGTCTCTCTAACCTCAGCTCCATGTTTACGGTGTTTGAAATGACCAACTTGCCACTTGTGAAACCCTTGCTGCAGTGAAATGACATTGCTGGTGGTTTTGCTGAAAGAGCCACAGTGCTTAGAATGAGCCACAGTGCTTAGAATGAGCTATGTCTCTAAAACATCGAGCTATGTCTCTAACCCACTGTTCCTATGCCATCATTGAAAATAAGAATTTGTTCTTAACTGACTTGCCTAGTTAAATAAAGGTTAAATGTAAGTCGCTCTGGATAAGGGCGTCTACTAAATGACTTAAAATGTAAAAATGTAAAAAAAAAGAGAGATTTATTTAGATTTTTTTTACACCTTTATATAACTAGGCAAGTCAGTTAACTTCTCTGGGATAGGTGGGACGGTAGCGTCCCACCTATCCCAGAAAAAATGTAGCGCACCAAATTCAAATATATTACTATAAAATCAATCTTTCATGAAATCACACATAAAGGTCACCAAATTAAAGCTACACATGTTGTGAATCCAGCCAACATGTCTGATTTCAAAAACGATTTACGGGGAAAGCACACCAAACAATTATGTTAGCTCAGTACATAGCCACAGAAAAACAGCAAATGATAGGAGCAAATGATAGGAGTCACAAAAAGCAGAAATAAAAAATTAATCACTAACCTTTAATGATCTTCATCAGATGACACTCATAGGACATCATGTTACACAATACATTTATGTTTTGTTCGTTAATGTGCATATTTATATCCACAAATCTCGGTTTACATTGGCGCCATGTTCAGAAATGCCTCCAAAATATCCGGAGTAATTGCAGAGAGCCACGTCAAATAACAGAAATACTCATCATAAACTGAAAGATACATGTTTTACACAGAATTAAAGATACACTTGTTCTTAATGCAACCGCTGTGTCAGATTTAAAAAATACTTTACGTAAAAAGCACACCATGCAATAATGAGACAGCACTCAGATTTAACAAAATTTCTCCGCCATGTTGGAGTCAACAGAAATACGAAACTAGATCATAAATATTCCCTTACCTTTGATTATGTTCATCAGAATGCACTGCTAGGAATCCTAGTTCCACAATAAATCGTTGTTTTGTTCGATAATGTCCATTACTTATGTCCAATTAGCTACTTTTGCTAGCATGTGTAGTACACGTGTCCAAACGCTCGCGCAGATGCAGGCAAACGTCAGACTAAAACTTTTTAAAGTTATATTACAAGTCGAATAAACTGGTCAAACTTAGTAGAGAATCAATCTTCAGGATGTTGTTATCATTTATATCCAATAAGGTTCCAACCGGAGAATTCTTTTCAGTCTCTATAAGTAATGGAACGCATGGCGATATCATGAGGAATGCGCGTGACCAAGAACTGGCAATCTGCCAGACCACTGACTCAAACACCTCCCATCCGGTCCCACATCACACTAGAGGCTTCATTCAGCGTTCTACAGACTGTTGACATCTAGTGGAAAGCGTAGGAAGTGCAAACAGATCCATATATTACAGGGAATTGAATAGGCGATGAGTTTAACAATGACCAGTCCCAGAATTCTCACTTCCTGTTTGGATTTTTCTCAGGTTTTTGCCTGCCATATGAGTTCTGTTATACTCACAGACATCATTGAAACAGTTTTAGAAACTTCAGAGTGTTTTATATCCAATAGTAATAATACTATGCATATATTAGTATCTGGGACAGAGTAGGAGGCAGTTCACTATGGGCACGCAATTCATTCAAAAGTGAAAAAGCTGCCCCCTATATCAAAGAAGTTAAGAACAAATTCTTATTTTCAATGACGGTCTAGGAACAGTGGGTTAACTGCCTTGTTCAGGGGCAGAACGACAGATTTTTACCTTGTCAGCTCAGGGATTCGATCTTGCAACCTTTCAGTTACTAGTCCAACGCTCTAACCACTAGGCCACCTGCCACCCCATTAACATTGAGCCCATAATCACAAATCAGCTCATAATCACAAATCAAGTCTAAAGCAATCCAAACCACAGATGTATTTGTTTTACAATGGAACTGAGGGTATCTGGGTTCATCGTTAACTACCCTGTATCAGAGCCATGGAATACATGAAGACGAATGGGAAAATCCACCCATATTTCAAAGATCAGTGTCGCTGTATGTTAGAGTACAGAGGACTGGCAGACTGCACTGACTAAGTCACTCTGGATAAGAGCATCTGCTAAATTACCAAAATATAAATGTAAAATGTATTCACCAGTGCTGCTTTCTCCCTGTCACTAATACTAAACAGCAGTGTAGTGTAGTTAGTTAGCTCTCTGCACCTGGGACATCAGGCTGCTGAATAGCCACCACTAGTCAGCGACCTACTGGTGCAGTTGTTAATATGTATATTATTACTTTTTAAAATAAAAAATGGTATTGTTTTTATCTCATTTGGTCCCCACACCCCCTCATTGGTCATGCTTCTCCCCCTATGGTCATCCCCCACCCCCTCATTGGTCATGCTTCTCCCCCTATGGTCATCCCACCCCCCCCCCTCCCATTGGTCATGCTTCTCCCCCTATGGTCATCCCCCACCCCCTCATTGGTCATGCTTCTCCCCCTATGGTCATCCCCCACCCCCTCATTGGTCATGCTTCTCCCCCTATGGTCATTCCCCACCCCCTCATTGGTCATGCTTCTCCCCCTATGGTCATCCCCCACCCCCTCATTGGTCATGATTCTCCCCCTATGGTCATCCCCCACCCCCTAAACAGTCTTTACTCTGCCTCCACCCCAATGGACATTTATTTATTCATCTCTGCTACTGTTGTTATTATGTATATAGAGCTATTTCTATTGTTGTTTTTATTACCATTTTCATTATTTTATTTCACTTAGTCCTGCAGGTTGGAGCTCCAAGCCTAAGATTTTCACCGTACCCTGCAATCACACCTGCAACCCTGTACATGTGACTATTAAACACTGAATCTGAATCTGCTGTTGACTTGCAGGTCTCCTGCTGTACTGAACTAACGTCCTTTGGGAGGAAATGTTTTTGCAGTGACATTTAAGATCCGGTTTTGGAGAGGGGGGATGTTTATCAGATCAACATTGGGGGGGGGGGGGGGGGGGGGGGTCGTTTTTGTTGTAACTGCTGCTGTTGAAGTACAGTACTCAAAATGGGAGTGTGAGACAAACAAGGTTTTAACCTGGTTGCTGGGCAGTTTGGTTTTGGAAATTTGGGGTAAATTTATAGAACGAAAACCATAATGAGATTGGAACTCTTCTATACCCCTCAAAATAAGAATTTTCAGAGCAGGTTCCTACCTCATTTACAGTAATTAGGTTTCTACTGTAGCAGCTGACTGTATGGCTATATTAGTACCATTTGGGATGCAGCCTATGAATGAGTGTTCTGTACAGTGTTCTCTCTTTCAGCATTAGCCATCCCAGCAGACACTGCTACTCTCATCATCTCCCTCTGTGTCTGGCCCAGAGGAGTAAGAAGGTCCTGGACAGCAGTACTGAGCGTGTGTGTGTGTGTAGAACTGAATGGATGACCAGACAGAATAGCAGTTGGGAGACAGTCCGTCTCCTGGTCTGGCCTTGGCTTGGACCGAACCGAAGATCGTGTGTCAGACTGAAGGCCGTGTGTCATGGCTCTACACGGTCCAAAATAATTTGTTATTATAGTACAGCACATTTAACTGGTATTCCCCTCCACAGTGACACAGTCAGTGAGTCATAAATAGCTCCAGTAATTCGGTCTAGTGATAATGTGACAATGTCATATTTGGTGTTTTTGTGACGATCCCATTTGACAGTTTGTTGGCATTGCTGACTGAAGACTCTCCTCTTGTACAGTAATGCATTATCTTAAGTGTATTTGCGTCAGTCCGCCAAGGCTGTGCGGCAGCCGGTTCCTCAACGCGGAAGAGGAAAACGTCGCTGCTGTAACGGTTTACTCGTTGTGTTTGGGCGCAAGCCAGATCTCAATATCTGCTGCTGGGGAGAGAGAGAGAGAGGAAGGGAGATGAGGGGAGGAAGGTCAAGAGCTCCACAGATTCAGTTTGAGTCACTGTACTTGAGTTAGTTCGGTTTCCCCTTGTTGTGAGGAGAGGATTTTGACGAGTTAGTTGAGTGACTGCATGTTTGTGATCTTGTTCAGATAGTCCCATCCCAAGCTGAGGTTTGGACCAACGCTTTTGAAGGCTGTTCTACTTATTATTTGTAACTGTTTGTGGAGCACAGGGCCTCAACCAACCCACTAGCACAGATTGGGAAATAGACACACAATACTTAGTGGAAATTTGGCATAGTAACTGCACAGAAAAAGTTGTGTCCAGTACACAATTTTGTATACAGTGCAATTCAATTACAGATAGAGAGTGGGTTGCTTAGATAGATTACCCAAATTACAAAATTACATATTGGTTTCCTTACCCTGTAAGCAGTCAATGGACAAGGTATGACAGCAATCCATGCGCATGTGGAAACAAATTTCCAATAAGTATTTTATGTCTATTTCACAATCTGTGGTTAAGGTCCTCTGCTCCACAGGAGGAGGGAGGTTGTTCGGAGAGGGTGTGTGTGCATATAACAATCCAAACATTGTGTGTTCGAATCACATCTTGGACAACTTTAGCATTTTAGCTAATCACCAACTTTGTAACTAGTTACTACTTTTTAACTATGTAACTATCATGTTACCTAACCTTGTTGCCTCAACAGTACATCTTGAGCTAACTTTTCTGTTGGCAGTTTTCCTTTTTTCCTTCTTTACATTTTTTTAAACCTTTATTTAACAAGGCAAGTCAGTTAAGAACAAATTCTTATTTACAATGACGGCTTACACCGGCCAAACCTGGACGATGCTGGGCCAATTGTGCTCCGCACTATGGGACTCCCAATCATGGGTGGTTGTGATACAGCCTGGATTCAAACCAGGGTGTCTGTAGTGACGCCTCAAGCACTGAGATGCAGTGCCTTAGACCGCTGCGCTACTCGGGAGCCCAGGGCAGTTTTCTTGACTGTATTCTAGGTGATTCCTGCCTTCTTAATTTAATGGCTCCAGTCCTCCTGCCCTTTTTCCAATCTTTACATCATATGTAGGCCTACCAGTTCCCTGGGCGTCTGTCTGTGCCTTACCATTCCCATTGCATCCAGGGTTAACGACTGCAGGTGGTGACTGCAGCCATCCGGCCCGCCGCTGGGATGCCAACAAAATGTCAATGTGTTTTTTCCCGGCTGGCTTAAAGCAATTATAATAGTGTTCAAGTGACATAAGCTTTGCAGCTGGGAGGAAGACTAACTGTGGAATGGGTAAAAAGCTGTGTTTGGGTGGCAAGGGGGCGAGAGGAATTTGGCTTCTGGCTGCCTCTCTAACCTCATCAGAAACTCCATTGGGTTAAGCCTGGGAAGATCAATGGAAGATTAGCAGTTTCCATCATTTATTTATTACTCCTTAATTTGTCAACCCTGTATAAATAGTGGCAGCAACCAGTGGAATTATTGCCTCGCTTATGTATCGTTTAACATTTCTGCTGATTGCAGAAGCAATCATTTATACTGAGGAGTCTGTTTATGGCCTCAACACTAGCAGCCTAAATTAATTTAATGCTGGAACCATCAGACTGAGGTTGGTTGGGGTCGTTAGTGTGTTTCTGATGGCGTAGGTGGGTCTCGCGTTGGGAAATGCAGAGAAGCCACAAATGTTTTTCTTGTGTACACTCATTCCCAACAATATTCCCAGCAGTAGATTGCTCAAGGTCTCCTTATTAAATGTTGGCTATGCTGTAGTTTTTTTTATCGCAACATGAAAACATGCTGCCAAAAAACAATATATTTGTTTCTGAAAATATGTCCAAATTGTTCAATGAAAAGTATCCTTCCTATGATGGCACTACTGTGGGTTTCTAGGCTTGGCTGAGATGCACTGTCTGACCTAGAGGTCGACCAATTATGATTTTTCAACGCCGATACCGATTATTGGAGGACCAAAAAAAGCCGATACCGATGAATCGGACGATTTTTATTTATTTATTTATTTATAATAATGACAATTACAACAATACTGAATGAACACTTTTATTTTAACTTAATATAATACATCAATAAAATCAATTTAGCCTCAAATAAATAATGAAACGTGTTCAATTTGGTTTAAATAATGCAAAAACAATGTGTTGGAGAAGAAAGTAAAAGTACAATATGTGCTATGTAAAAAAGGTAATGTTTAAGTTCCTTGCTCAGAACATGAGAACATATGAAAGCTGGTGGTCCTTTTAACATGAGTCTTCAATATTCCCAGGTATGAAGTTTTAGGTTGTAGTTATTATAGGACTATTTCTCTATATACCATTTGTATTTCATATACCTTTGACTATTGGATGTTCTTATAGGCACTTTAGTATTGCCAGTGTAACAGTATAGCTTCCGTCCCTGTCCTAGCCCCTACCTGGGCTCGAACCAGGAACACATCGACAAACAGCCACCGTCGAAGCATCGTTACCCATGCAGAGCAAGGGGAACAACCACGCCAAGTCTCAGAGCGAGTGACGTTTGAAACGCTATTAGCGCGCACCCCGCTAACTAGCTAGCCATTTCACATCGGTTACGCCAGCCTAATCTCGGGAGTTGATAGGCGTGAAGTCATAAACAGCTCAATGCTTGAAGCACAGGGAAGAGCTGCTGGCAAACGCACGAAAGTGCTGTTTGAATGAATGCTTACGAGCCTGCTGCTGCCTACCACCGCTCGGTGGTAATTATCACATAATAACACACAGAACTACGAGCCTTAGGTTATTAATATGGTCAAATCCGTAAACTATCATTAAGAAAACAAAACGTTTATTCTTTCAGTGAAATTAGGAACCGCACATCTGTATCTCAAAGCCATATCAAATATCATGGTTGTAAAATAGTTGCTATTGAGAAACAAAAAATTACAGGAATCATGAGGATAATGTTCGACCAAATCATGGTTTTTGCCGCCCAATAAATAGGACGTTTTGAGTGAGGTGACTATGTAGAATGTGCTTTTTCCACATTTATAGGCACCCTTTTAGTTTTTTGGATCTTGGCTGTCTAACTGATGACAGTCGAAGCAGATCTCTTTGCTGATGCCGGGTTGGACTTTGAATGTAAGCTTGCATGACCTCAGCCCAGCCTATCAGAAAACAGGGCTGGCCCAGCTTGGTAGTGGGACTGGACGTTGCCCACTGATCAGTCCAAATGCTCATTATAGATTAGTATAACAGAAAAATATTGCCAACATCTTAGAATCTTAACAGGCACATGGGCTGTGTCAGCCATGTCACCTTTTTTCATTGTTTTACTTGTATAAGTAAAAATATATATATATTTTCCGGTCAATTTCGAGCAGCCCATCTGGCAATTGCCAGAAGGCCAATCTGCCCCTGCTTGGCATATTAAACCTCATATAATGTGGAACTCTTAGTTCTTTTCTGAATCTCTGAGATCACTCATTCAAATTCTGATGTAGATATTGTAATGATGTCTCCCTGAGTTCCTAAAACAGTCAACGACATTCTCTGTAGATTTGAAAGTGCCTGGTGTATGCATGAAGCATCCGAAATGACTGCCCCTTTCCACTACACCTCCCCTCTGCTCTGTCTTAATCCTCAGAGGGCCAGACGGTCTCCTCCCTCCATATACACATAAAGCCGTTTCTAAATCCAGCAATCAGCCAACTACACTTAGGCCTTAATGAAAATGCTAATGCTAGCTAGACTGATCCCCTGCCAGATAAAGGCCCATTAAATGCTAATTGTTCCTTATTTACAATACTTTCAGATCACTATCAAGGTGTGAGTGGGTGTGTGGGTGGTGAGGTAGTGAAAACACACCCCCTGTTTCCAGTTTGCTGATGAAAGCCGTTTCCCCTCATTTTGTTGTTTCCTGAGTTTTTTCCCTTTGAAATGATATCCTCACTGAATACTGTTGGCCTGTATTCAGATCAGATTCTCAATAGGTGTAGTAAGCCTACTTTCTTTGGCTTGTTTTTCCCCCCGCTTACTGTCTTTGTTTGAATTTACACTGGACAAGGATTTGTAAAAAAACAAATATTCGACTGTACTCATGCAAATTTTTTACATCTTCAAATTATGCAATATTGAATTACATTTGTTGAAAGTGTCTTACTCAAAAGTCCAGCCAAAACGTATGTGTTTATCTTTCTAGGAGTTGAAGAAAGCAAAAGGTGACTTTTTCTCTGTGGATCTGAATGTTTGCGTCGGAGTCATCTCTTCCTGTCATAACAAGCACTGAAATATGAATGGCCAAATCAGATCCCCTCAGCATTGTGGTCTATTCATTAACAAATGATGAACCAAAAAATATGCTATGGAGTTCATATGAACACATTTTTGCCAAACTTCTCTGTGTGTTTAGAAATGTGAAGAGGGAATCAATCCGTGACGGCGAAGGTTCTCTGGGATTTCCATTATTCTACAGGTGGAGCACCATTAGCTGCTCTTCAGGGAGCTTCCCTCCTCAGTACACACACGGCCGGAAACCGGTAAACTCTCTCTCTCTCTCTGAGCCAGATGGCCATGTTTTTAGTTCCCTATTCAAAATAAAAAAAACGATGGATTTCTGCCCTTCATTTTGGTTGGGTTGCTCTGTATCTCTTTAGAGATAATGCGACCAGTCAGACCACCACTGGTTATAGTGTGACATTAAATCCATATCCTCAGATTCATGCCCTTGCCCTGTGTTAGGCCTCAGTATGTTTTCAACACCATAAGGTTTAGCTGACACCTACTCCTTCCAGGCTCTCAGTTTGTAGTCTCCTACAAACTTTGATTCTATGCAGAAAGTATTAAAGTCATGGCCAATGTCTAAATCCTAACTAAGACACTGTGGCAAGGATGACCAAAGATGTTTGACTAAAGCTGGTTTCAGAGTCCAGGGTGGCTCCTTTGGACTCTGTCTGGACCCTGCTGGGTAGTTGTCCCCTGAGGGAAGATGTTAAACATAGCGGTACCGTAAACTACCTCACATCATTGGGTGACTGACCTGGAGCAGGAAAGGGTGTGCTCTTCCTGTGTTTTAGGAAGACCCCTCAGGCTCTACTCCACTCATTGCCCTTTTCTCTTCCCTCTGTCTTCTGCCCACTTCACTGTCCAGCACCATGCCAGTGGTGATAGGATAATTGGAGCCGCAATGAGATAATGGCTACACTGTGCTGGTTCAGCCAGACTGTCTACTGGAAAAATGTCTGTCAATTTAGCCATGGCTCTTAGTCCTGGTTCAGTGGTTCGTCTCAAAGTTCTCATTCACAAGCATTTCACTACACCCGCAATAACATCTGCTAAATATGTGTATGTGACCAATAAAATGTTATTTGATTCCGTGGCTGTCTTTGTTTCTCAGTCATTGAATATTCTGTCCTTGTGATCTTTAGCCTGGTTGGCTGGTCCTCAGACTCACCTGTAAGACCACGTGTTGCTTGGGTTCATGCTATCCGGGATCCTTGGGACGTCCATACCCCCCATTGAAGTTGACATTTAAAATGGTGAAGGTAAGGGTTAGGTAAGGGTAGGGATTATGGTTAGGGTTTAGGGTAGGGACTTTCCAAGGATCTCGAATAGCACTTATCCTGTTGCTGGTGGATCTGGTGAAGGGGTTCTTTGTTCTGGCTTTACGTTTACCACAGGGTTACAGCAGCTAGTTGTCTGTCCCAGACCTGTCTTTACTTTTACCACAGGGTTACAGCAGCTAGTTGTCTGTCCCAGACCTGGCTTTACGTTTACCACAGGGTTACAGCAGCTAAATGTCTGTCCCAGACCGGTCTTTACGTTTACCACAGGGTTACAGCAGCTAGTTGTCTGTCCCAAACCTGTCTTTACGTTTACCACAGGGTTACAGCAGCTTGTTGTCTGTCCCAGACCTGGCTTTACGTTTACCACAGGGTTACAGCAGCTAAATGTCTGTCCCAGACCGGTCTTTACGTTTACCACAGGGTTACAGCAGCTAGATGTCTGTCCCAGACCGGTCTTTACGTTTACCACAGGGTTACAGCAGCTAAATGTCTGTCCCAGACCAGTCTTTACGTTTACCACAGGGTTACAGCAGCTAAATGTCTGTCCCAGACCGGTCTTTACGTTTACCACAGGGTTACAGCAGCTAGTTGTCTGTCCCAGACCTGTCTTTACGTTTACCACAGGGTTACAGCAGCTAGTTGTCTGTCCCAGACCTGTCTTTACGTTTACCACAGGGTTACAGCAGCTAGATGTCTGTCCCAGACCTGTCTTTACGTTTACCACAGGGTTACAGCAGCTAGATGTCTGTCCCAGACCTGGCTTTACGTTTACCACAGGGTTACAGCAGCTAGATGTCTGTACCAGACCTGTCTTTACGTTTACCACAGGGTTACAGCAGCTAGATGTCTGTCCCAGACCTGGCTTTACGTTTACCACAGGGTTACAGCAGCTAGTTGTCTGTCCCAGACCTGGCTTTACGTTTACCACAGGGTTACAGCAGCTAGTTGTCTGTCCCAGACCTGGCTTTACGTTTACCACAGGGTTACAGCAGCTAGATGTCTGTACCAGACCTGTCTTTACGTTTACCACAGGGTTACAGCAGCTAGATGTCTGTCCCAGACCTGGCTTTACGTTTAGCTTACTGCAGGGTTAGATGTGTTAGCTAGATGTCTGTCTAGAGGAACAGGGCCATACAGCTGTTGAAACAACAGTGTGACTCCACTTAGGCTGTTTGCTTTCTTGTTTTCACATCCAATTTGCCCCACGGGGATCTCTCCGTTGTGTGTGTGTGTGTTTGATGGAGAGAGCGGGAGAGAATGTCACATGCGCACATGTTTCAGCAACAATTACACATGGTTACAATATTATGTAACAGTACTGTGGTGGAACCTGTTCAAATGTTTTTGAAGTAGGGGTATAGCTTTGTGAGCAGTAAAACGTGTGTACCGGCTCTGCATCATGCTTAAACTGTTGACTGGGAGGTGTGGAAGGCATTTAAAAATTCATACCAGACCAGGAGTAGATCTTAACCAATTACAATGACAAAAAAGACTACAGATAGCATTAGCAAACCAATCCCGCTGATCTAGGTTGCCATACCTCAGCTGTTATGTTGCTGAGGGAGGTAGCAGGTTAGGTAGAGGTGACATAGTGACATTTGAATGACCGAATGTTTCTTCTCTCTCCTAACAGTGTCAGTGTGGTGATCGGTGCTCCCAAGGCCAATACCAGCCAGCGCAACATCACAGAGGGCGGGTCCGTGTACTACTGCCCATGGAGTCTCGGCCAATCAGAGTGCCACAACATTGAGTTTGACAATCAAGGTAAACCCGGTTATTGGCAGACTACGATCAGTGTGACTTTACTACTTTAGGTCCTGAACATACCTCCTCACTGTCGGAACTTGATTTAAATTAGATTTTAAGATGATAAATTACATGGATTTACTTAATCACAAATGTACATGACGCGTGAAGACATGGTGTTTCAGCAGATTTGATGATTCCATAGCATAATGACAGCTGTCCTTCAGTTCCTGTAACACATACCACGTATCTCCTCATGTAGTCCTGACTGGTGACTCGAGAGCTTGAGACTCTTGCGACTGTTGTGAACTGGAGAGTTTAGAGGATGGTTGCACACAGTAAAGTCGCTCAAGCCGCTCAAAGTACTTCTTAAAGCCACTGGTCCACGGCCACCATGCTTTGGTGGCCGACAGGTGATCATCTGTCACTGTTCTACTCCACTGATACTCCTTTGTTTGACACGTTGGTTCCTGGAAACTAGATGATCCCTTTAAGCATGTCATTAGTGTCTTTCTTTTTGGGACGACAAGAATAACGGAGTGTTTTAGACAAGGGTATCTTCCCTTTAGGCTGAAACAAAATAAATGTCACTTGACCAGTTGAAACAAAAGAAATGTCACGACATACAACGACAATACAGTGCATTCGGAAAGTATTCAGACCCCTTCCCTTTTTCCACATTTTGTTACGTTACAGCCTTATTCTAAAATGTATTAAATAAATAAAAAATCCTCATCAATCTACACACAATATCCCATTATGACAGTGACATTTAAAAAATAAAATGTTTGCAAATGTATTCAAAATTAAAAACAGAAATACCTTATTTAGAATAAGTATTCAGACCCTTTGCTATGAGACTCAAAATTGAGCTCAGTAACATCCTATCTTCATTGATCATCCTTGGAGACTTGGAGGGATATCTCCCTCACTAACTTTAAGCATCAGCTATCTGAGCAGCTTACCGATCGCTGCAGCTGTACACAGCCCATCTGTAAATAGCCCATCCAACTACCCACCTCATCCCCATATGATTTTTATTTACTTTTTTTTGCTCTTTTGCACACCAGTATTTCTACTTGCATGTCATCATCTGCACATCTATCACTTCAGTGTTCATTTGCTAAATTGTAATTACTTCGCTACTATGGCCTATTTATTGCCTTGCCTCCTTACTCCATTTGCACACACTGTATATAGATTCTTCTATTGTGTTATTGACTGTACTTTTGTTTATCCCATGTGTAACTCTGTGTTGTCTGAGTCGCATTGCTTTGCTTTATCTTGGCCAGGTCGCAGTTGTAAATGAGAACTTATTCTCAACTGGACTACCTGGTTAAATATTTTGATTTTTTAAAATAAATCCTTGAGATGATTCTAGTCCAGAGTCCAGAGAGATCCTTGATGAAAACTTGCTCCAGAGCGCTCAGAACCTCAGACTGGGGCAAAGTTTCACCTTCCAACAGGACAATTACCCAAAGCACACAGCCAAGACAATGAAGGAGTGTCTTTGAGTGGTCCAAGACAATGAAGGAGTTTCTGAATGTCTTTGAGTGGTCCAGCCAGAGGCCGGACTTAAACCCGATCGAACATCTCTGGAGAGGCCTGAAAAGGGCTGTACAGCGATGCTCCCCATCCAACCTGACAGAGCTTGATAGGATCTGTAGAGAGAAATGGGAGAAACTCCCCCAATACAGATGTGCCGCTTCCCAGATTTTTTTAAAGATCCATTTCTCAAATGTCTCAAGGCTTAAAATTCCTTCTTTTAACCTGTCTCCTCCCCTTCATCTACACTGATTTTGAAGTGGATTTAACAAGTGACATCAGTAAGGGATCACAGCTTTCACCTGGTCAGTCTATGTCATGGAAAGAGCAGTTCCTAATGTTTTGTACACTCTGTGTATTTGGTCTAGCGAATATTGCCAACAAGCTTCATTTGAACCTGAATGTAAAAAGGTAGAACGACAGTAAGAGTCCCTGGTTGATGGGTCAACGATCATGCGCTATTCAGAGAGGTGGAGCAATGTTCCAGTGACTGGACAGTTGAAGGAGCCGTTTGCTTTTAGAGGAATGAGTAACGGGTAAGTTAAAGAGTGACAGAGCTATTGGAAAGAAATCTGCTGTGTATTGTGTAAATTAAATCATCCTTCCTCTGCGCGCACGCACACACACACACACACACACACACACACACACACACACACACACACACACACACACACACACACACACACACACACACACACACACACACACACACACACACACACACACACACTCACACACACACACACACACACACACACACACACACACACACACACACACACACACACACACACACACACACACACACACACACCACTGTCCTATTGCATGTGTTACACATGGATAGTGGTGTGTGGGTGTGTGTGCGCTCCCCAGTCAGTGCAGCGGGGGACTGTTGGCTTGTTTCCTGGGAAATCAAAGAGAATAGTGCTGAGAGCCAAGACTGATTTACTGGCCATAAGGCACATTAGGGGAGAAATATTCCACTGCAGCAGATTTCTGTTTTCACAAGCTCCGTTTAACAGTTGATTTGAAGGAATCCAACTGCAGGTCGCCTCTTTCTTTTGGTGTTTTCCTTCCCTTTTCTCTAGCAATAGATTAGAAAATGTGTTGCACATCCTTGGATGCTGGCTGAGGGCCATGATCGTCACAGTGATGTAATGTGCAGGAGGCAGGCGAGCAGCAGAGCGTTGGGGTGAAGGATAGTCCCTTAGGGTTTTAGACAGTGTGTACTTCATTTTACTTAATGGGCTTTGAAAGCACACATTTGATTTGTGTGGAAGAGCCAATTCAGCCACCTGGACCGGCATGCAAGAACATAGCACTTCTGTCTGTATGACATAGGAGATATGTTTTCCTTTATTTTCTTATGACATGGCTAGAGCTCAGCTGACTGTGGTATATATTATACTGCTAATATATTAGTATTGATGCTTTTTATGAGAGGTGTGTTTATTTGTGTGACATTATTCAGGTTTTTCCCTAAGTGTGGGCGAGGTCTTCCTTGAGCCTGACCGAGGGTACAGGCCCACTTAATTAGAGCCTCCTAATTGGGTCAAAGTGGTCATGGGAGAGCCTCCTCCACCCCTCCTCGCCTACCTCTCCACTTCCCCTTCCACTTCCACTAAGATAAGGAAAAACTGCCCAGGGACCTGAGAGAGAGAAAGAGGGAGGAAACCAGAGCCCTGTCTCTCCATCTCTCAATCTGACCCTCTTCCTCCGGCCAGTAACTCCCCCAGGGCCAGCTGATGTGATGAGTGAATTTTGCCATTTTTCAGTGACCCCATCCGCCCTGCACTCTAACCCAAGATGCAGGCTCTAAACTCCTCTAATGGGTCTCCTCTCGCACAGTTCAAAGGGGGGAGTGTCTGTGGACACACTCCAGACCTCACCCCATCCCATCCACCCCTCTGCTGTTCTGTCCCAGGAGAGAGAGGGGTAGAGAGACACTAGTCACTGCAGCACTTCTACCCAAGTCTACCTGAAATAACATAACATGACATGTTATTGCGACATGTGTCTGCTACCTTTTCCTTCAGATCTTGTTTGTATCAACCCGTGTTAGGCTTTGGGCATTTTTGCATGACTCAGGCTGACGTGTCTTGCCTGCAGCCACGCAGAGCCTCTTAACCAACTGATCTTTTCATCTCTCCATCTGTCACACTGTATGAACGCCAATGTACCGTCTCTGACATGGACAATAAGAGCAGCGACTGACTCTGAGCTTACGTCACAGCCGCTCAGTGTAGTTAGAGAACACCCCAAAACCCTGCATGTGTTTTTTGTTGTTGTTGCCATTTTGGGCTGACAGTCTTGTACTTTGAACGTAGCGATGATGTCACTGACATAACTGTAGAGATGTCATGTTGAATATTATTTTCTGTTTCACCATGACCAGGTGCTTAAGAAGAGTCCGACTACTATATTGCTCTGAAATGTGAATAAAATGTCTTTCCCTGCTCATACTCATGGTTTCCGGGGTAGTGTGTCCCAAACACACATGCCTGTTTGGCTTGAATGTCTCCTCAGTGTCACCCCCTTCACTTTATCAAAACAGAGGCCCCTGAGTTCTGAGAACCGGAGGAAAGTATGCTTCAGGGAGAGGGACTGTGACGTGTGTAGTGCAGATTATTGCAGTGCAGTTGAAGAAACAAGTCTCTTAGATCTTTTAATGTGTTAGGCATGTTATTTGTTGTATCGCTAAAGAGTGTCTTTCCACACGTGAAGGAGTGGCACACATGAACAGGGGTGCTGTGTGCCCATGAGTAATGCTGGAGAGAAAGCCTGGTGATACAGTAAATCTACTGTGCTGTTATTAAACGGCCCTAATCCCCACTTCTTTCCTAGCGGGGCAGGGGGAGATCAAACTCCCTGAGAGAAGGATAAAGAGAGAAGGGAGGGAGGGAGATGGAGTAAGAAAGCGAAATAGTGGGAGAGAGTAGACAGGAGAGAGACTATTAGAGAAAGAGGAGAGTGTGCCTGAGCAGGGATGACTGAGGTTGCTAGGAGGAAACAGAGCCAGAGCGTTTGTTTTCCTTGGACACAGCCACCCCTCTTTCTGTCTTTCCAACAAGACACAGAGCAGAGCAGGCCCTCACCCAGATCCAGAGATCTCAGAGCTGGCTGGGGGCAGGGTGGAGGAGGAGGCTGACACACAGTCTACTTTCCTCACGTCCACAGGTCACAATCTCTGGCTCTCACCACCAGGCCCCCACCACCAGGCCCCCTTCCCGACAGATGGATATGGCTCTATTGCAACACGCTTATGGTTTAACTGTAGAGAATAGTGATGGGGAAAAGAGAAGTAGGCTGGGGTGAACTTGCTGAGCTGCTGGGGTTAGTGGTTCAGAATCAAAATGAAATTTGTTTGGTACAAGTTCCACTGGATACGTCTTGTCTGAATTCCAAGCGTTTAGAAAACTTGTTACAGGATGTTTCATGGTATGTGAACTGTATAAACCAATTTGTGTTTGGATTTTGTTTCTCACCATAGCAACACAGATGTTGCATCAGTCTTGCCAATAAAACATCCTGTTTGAACCTGACTCCACAGGCCATCTGTCTTGTCACCTGCTCCTGTCCTGTCAGAGAGGCAGCGTCCTAAATGGCACCCTATTCCCTACATAGTGCACCACTCTGGTCAAAGGTAGTGCACTATGTAGGAAAAGTGTTCCATTTGGTAACGCTCTGGGTTACAGGCCAGGTGGCCAAAAAGAGCCAGGGTCAGTGAGGTCATGCCAGAGAACTGTCTCGAGTTGACATCTGAACAGTGAGGACAGGAACTATATTGCGGCATAAGGTTCTGGTGAACACCAAGGTTTTCCTCTAGATCCTAGATACATACAGCCTCTGAACATTGAGTACCAAATACTTTCAAGTTTTTCACTATGTTCATCTCTGGAATGTTCTTCATGAGAAACTTGGTGGGTGTTTAATGATGCAGTATGTAAGTTATGTAGTGCCAGATGACTAGATGTTTGGATGACGTTGTCTGGAGGAGAATTACAATGATTCATTAGGGACTTTTTTTTAGTCGTCACTCATTCACTCGGTTATTTTTCTGTTCCTCCCAGGGGACCGAACAGTCACACTCAACACCACAGACTACCAGGCTGAAGTCAAGTCCCACCAGTGGTTCGGCGCCACCGTCCGTTCCCACGACGACACCATTCTGGTAAGATGACCCTCACTGACTCAGAGACAGGGGTGGAGAAAGTCAGTTTACTTTCAACTTTGGTCTCTACAGCTCAGAGTCCCTCAACTGTTATGATGACTGGCGTTCATGTCAAGGGGTTGTATATGTTCATTGTTCAAAGTTTGTATTAAAGGTCTGTGTCTATTGGTTTGTTGTGACTGTTCTAATTTTCACCTCCAGTCTCTCTCTCTGAGGAGAAGTGTTTTGCGCTCCTGTGACTTCAAAGTTGAGACACCTGTATTTTTTGCTGATTGTGTGGGACGTAACCTGGATTTAGTTACATGGTTACTTTGCTCCAGATGTAACATTGACCTCTCTCTGGGTCTCCATCGAGTTCAACGGGGTGTTGCTGTAACTGACAGAAACCCCCCCCCCCCTCTACCTCCCCCCTCCTATAGGCCTGCGCCCCTCTGTACTCCTGGAGAACCAAAGCAGACCTGCCCCAGTCAGATATCACAGGAACCTGCTACCTCTCTGTCAAGAACTTCACCAAGTTTGTGGAATATGCTCCCTGTCGCACAGGTAATTATTTTCTGTTATGTGATACATTTCCCATAAAGACCCACCATAACCCCAAAAGAACGTTCCATCCGCCTTCCTGTAGCGCTCCTAGTTAAGAGTATCACTCCATAAATAACTTAGGTATTCCTTTTATATCAGCATCCATCTTTCTAATGATGTTCTCTCTGCCAGCCAACTACCCCACCACCCCACACTACAGGTGACTCCTGTGGCCTACCTCTGACACGGCAGCTGTCCACACAGCAGGCTATTAGAGAGGGGTTAAGTGGAGTGCCCGAGGGCCACAACAGACGGGATGTTTAGAGTCTCAAGTAACAATACTGAGTAACCACTTCCAGAGACATCACACACTAGCTGTGGATAAAGAATTTACCCCCCCTAGATGCAATCCATCATGTTAGCCCAATATTGACTAGTCTATCCCTACTGCTGTGGTAGTGACTGGCTGCCTTGGTTCTGTTCAGAATGCCCAGCTGAGTCATTGAACTCCACAGGTTCCGAAGTAATTCAAAATTCAACATTCTAAAGTATTGGTTAAATATAAGGCAGAATTTATGGATCTTTCAAGTTGCTTTTTCAAATCGGAAAAATGACTGATTTATGAAGCTCTCTGTTTTTTTCAGAATTCATTAACGAGGGGGGCCAGGGCTACTGTCAGGGGGGGTTCAGTGCTGATTTCACCAAGGTAACACTTCCTCTCATTCAGTACCAGAGCTTTATCAACTAATATGGACTAGAAACACATGATCTCATTCTGTCTCTCTCTCAGGATGGGAAAGTGGTGCTTGGAGGACCAGGCAGCTTCTTCTGGCAAGGTACACATCTCAACAACCACAAAGGTCACAGCCCTTGAGACAACAAGTTGTAGTATTCTGAAGTTATTTGTGTGAAACCTGAGAGCATCTTTCCATTCACTCCCTGCTTCCTGTGTCTTCTCAGGTCAGGTGATCTCAGCAGCCAAAGAAGAGATCATCAAAGCTTACTACCCAGGGTACTTCATGCAGTCTGTAGAGGGACAGATCCAGACCAGACAGGCTCAGCTCAAATATGACGACAGCTACCGCGGTAAGACTTTTCCTCTCATAATTCTACCACTCCCCTTACTTTCCACACATGCTGGTTTCCTGTGCAGGCTACTTGAGTCAGAACTAAGATTGGGAAACGTCACCACAATTCTTCTAAATTAAAATCAAATCGTTTCCCAATCACCACAATTCTTCTAACCTTCTGACCTCTGATAAAAGGTGGACTGATGTGTATTTGTTCAAAGTACATGCCTTAATCCCTAGATTACTCTTCAAGAGAAATGGAAGTCCAAGGGCTCTGAACGCTTGATATCATATGACTAATGTCTGCTTTCTTGTGGTCTTGCAGGTTACTCTGTTGCGGTCGGGGAATTCAGTGGAGATGAGGTGGAAGGTAAGAGATCTGCACCACAGACCTTCACAGGCCTGCACAACAGAGCACCATTAAAGATATAGAATGTTTACTATACCTGAAGTAAACGCAATTCAACTCACCTATAAGATTCTGTCCCCCTACTAAGTTGGAAAACTACAATCTCAGGAATTCTCAGAGTTCGACAGCTGTGACCTTTGTGATATTTCCCTTCCTTAATCTTCCCCTTTTCTGTTTTTCCCCCTGTCTGTGCACCTCTCAGATTTTGTGGCTGGGGTCCCAAAAGGAGACATGCTATACGGTTTGGTAAGAAAACCTCATCACCACTCTAGTTTTGAGAGGAGATTGATTTTGAAAGGGAGGGCTATAGGCTTGGGGGAGAAATAGAGCCTGAGATAACGAAAGTAGCCGTAGCTGTGTTTAGTGAATGTAGAAGTGATGAATACCTTATCACTGGCCTACTCTATACAACAGTATGTTGGACCTCAGGGATTTTGACCATATGTTCTCTGTGTGTGTGTGTGTGTGTGTGTGTGTGTGTGTGTGTGTGTGTGTGTGTGTGTGTGTGTGTGTGTGTGTGTGTGTGTGTGTGTGTGTGTGTGTGTGTGTGTGTGTGTGTGTGTGTGTGTGTGTGTGCTCCGCAGGTGTCTGTTTTAAATGGCACTGATCTGAAGTCCATGCTCGACTACACTGGTGAACAGGTGAGCATTCAAACCTCCCCAGCGCTAACTCGTTAGGGTTATAACACACAAAACCCATTGGTTTTAACTCAAGTGTGGTTTTTCACACAGACTGTGGTTCCATAACTTGCTGTTTCTCATGGCAACTCTTAATCTCTTTAGTCTGTGTACTGGAGCACTGATGATATAAGCAAAATAATTTCCTTTACAAGTTTCTGTTAACTGGGTTTCAAGCCCACTGTGGTTTTCTGTAAAACATAATTATTGAAGTAAAAGTGCAGAAGCAATTTTCCCCAAATGAGAAGCATGATTCTTCCTGTGAATGGAATGGAGGTAGTGTGAGCCCATTTTTAATGGTGCTGATTGGTTCAGCTGAATAAATAAAATCAGAAGAGTGTATTTGCTAACCCTGGGAGTCTGGGAATCAAGCTGTTTCTGTGTCTTTGTTACTTCAGATGTGTTTTACAGACAGGACAAATAAGACTAACAAAACAGCTTCAAGTTAGAACAAGCAAGAACCATCGCTTTTCATTTACCATTTCTTCTCTCTCCCAGGAGTTTCTTCTACTGGATATTTTTATTCAAGTAGATTCACTGTACTTTAGAAGTCCCTTTGCTTAAAAGAAGCTTTACTATTTTGAGCCTTTTTGAACCCAGATACATGGTAATGTTCTAGAGTTGTGACGATGATGTACTCTGATGTTTTCTCAGATGGGCTCCTATTTTGGGTATGCTGTGGCCACAGCTGACATCAATAACGACGGGTAAGTACAGTCTAACAGGACAGTCTAACAGGACATTCTCACCATATATTCTCACCCATGAGTTGGGTGGTGGTGGCAAATTGGATTTGTCCAGTAATGTTACAGGACATTTTTTTTATCAGTAATGAAGGGTGAGTAGGAGTCAGTTCTCACATAGCATTCTCACTATAGGTTCACACCCATTTTGAATGTGCTCGGTGGTGGCAACATTGGATTGGATTTGACCAATGACAATTTTTTTATGGGAAACTCCAGTCTTTTATGTCAAAAAGGCAACTAAGGTTGCACAATTCTGGAAACTTAAATACATTTCCAAGTTTTTCCAACCTGGATTTCTGGAAAGTATACAGCATTTTTCCACCCTAGTCTGTACACTATATATGTCGGTAACCGTGTGTGTTCCTCCCTCTCCTCAGTATGGCTGACCTGTTGGTGGGAGCTCCCATGTATATGACCCGGGGGTCAGACAGTCGCCTGGAGGAGGTGGGCCGTATGTACGTCTATCTGCAACGTGGACCCCTGGACCTGGAGCCAACCCTTAACCTGACCGGAACCCAGGTGTTCGGGAGGTTTGGTAGCACCATCGCCGCTCTGGGAGATCTCAACCAGGACGGATACAATGGTGAGAGATGGAGGAGTGGTAGGAATGGGAGTTTAACGGGGAGAAGAAAAAGATGTTTCACAAGCATTTTTTTTTGTGTGTCACAATCTTGGTTTTGAGAGTCTACTACATGTAGTTTTGTTAGTCTCATGCAGTTCATTCAAAGTCCTAGTAGACTGTAAAGTTGAGTGATCTCACGGTCTTCTCCTACTCTCTCCTCTTCTCTGATTGGTAGACGTGGCCATCAGCTGTCCATTCGGTGGAGATGACCAGCAGGGATTGGTTCTCATCTACAACGGATTTGCTGGAGGGCTCAGGGACACGCCCTCTCAGGTCATAGCTGGCCAATGGGCTTCAGGCACTGTGCCCGCAAGCTTTGGATTTGCCCTCCGAGGTGCTAAAGACCTGGACATGAATGGTTACCCAGGTGAGTGACAAAACTAATATGTTTTGAAGACCTCTCATGCGGCTGATTTTAGCATATTATCAACTTAATACTTTTAAAAATGTATTTATAAAAATAATAATAATAATTAGGGGGTTGATCAGCTTTAATATTGCAGATAGATTGTAGCAGACAGACAGACAGACAGACAGACAGACAGACAGACAGACAGACAGACAGACAGACAGAGTGCATTCGGAAATATTCAGACCCCTTTACTTTTTTCACATTTTGTTAAGTTGCAGCCTTATTCTAAAATTGATCAAATTGTTATTTTATCAATCTACACACAATACCCCATAATGACGAAGCAAAAACAGATTTTTTTTGTTGCAAATGTATTAAACATAAAACAATTATCACATTTACATAAGTATTCAGACCTTTTACTCAGTACTTTGTTGAAGCACCTTTGGCAGCGATTACAGCCTCGAGTCTTTTTGGGTATGATGCTACAAGCTTGGCACACCTGTATTGGGGGTGGGGGTTCTCCCATTCTTCTCTGCAGATCCTCTCAAGCTCTGTCAGGTTGGATGGGGAGCGTCACTGCACAGCTATTTTCAGGTCTCTCCAGAGGTGTTCGATTGGGTTCAAGTCCAGGCTCTGGCTGGGCCACTCAAGGACATTCAGAGACTTGTCCCTAAGCCACTCCTGCGTTGTCTTGAATGTATGCTTAGGGTTGTTGTCCTGTTGGAAGGTGAACCTTCGCTGAGGTCCTGAGCGCTCTGGAGCAGATTTTCATCAAGGATCTCTTTGTACTTTGCTCCTTTCATCTTTCCCTTGATCCTGACTAGTCTACCAGTCCCTATCGCTGCAAAACATCCTCACAGCATGATTCTGCCAACACCATGATTCACCGTAGGGATGGTGCCAGGTTTCCTCCAGACGTGACACTTGGCATTCAGGCCAAAGAGTTTAATCTTGGTTTCATCAGACCAGATAATCTTGTTCCTCATGGTCTGAGAGTCCTTTAGGTGCCTTTTGGCAAACTCCAAGCGGGCTGTCATGTGCCTTTTACAGAGGAGTGGCTTCTGTCTGGCCACTCTACCATAAAGGCCTGATTGGTGGAGTGCTGCAGAGATGGTTGTCCTTCTGGAAGGTTCTCCCATCTCCACAAAGGAACTCTGGAGCTCTGTCAGTGTGACCATTGGGGTCTTGGTCACCTCCCTGATCATGGTCCTTCTCCCCCGATTGCTAAGTTTGGCCGGGCAGCCAGCTCTAGAAAGAGTCTTGATGGTTCCAAACTTCTTACATTTAAGAATGACGGAGGCCACTGTGTTCTTGGGGACCTTCAATGCTGCAGAAATGTTTTGGTACCCTTCCCCAGATCTGGGCATCAACAAAATCCTGTCTCGCTGCTCTATGGACAATTCCTTTGACCTCATGGCTGGGTTTTTGCTCAGACATGCGCTGTCAACTATGGGACGTTATATAGACAGGTGTGTGCCTTTCCAAATCATCTCCAATCAATTGAATTTACCACATGCGGACTCCAATCAAGTTGTAGAAACATCTCAAGGATTATCGATGGAAACAGGATGCAACTGAGCTCAATTTCGAGTTTCATAGCCAAGGGTCAGTTATTTATGTTTTTTTTCTAAAAACCTGTTTTTGCATTTTCATTATGTAGTATTGTGTGTAGGTTGATAATTTAATACATTTTAGAATAAGGCGGTGATGTAACAAAATGTGGAAAAAGTCAAGGGGTCTGAATACTTTCCGAATGCACTGCATATACAGTACCAGTCAAAAGCTTGGACACACCTACTCATTCACGGGTTTTTCTTTATTTTGACTATTTTCTACATTGTAGAATAAGAGTAAAGACATCAAAATGATGTCTTTACTATGATATAACACATATGGAATCATGTTGTAACCAAAAAAGTGTTAAACAAATCAAAATGTATTTTATATTTGAGATTCTTCAAAGTAGCCACCCTTTGCCTTGATGACAATTTTGCACACTATTGGCATTCTCTCAACCACCTTCACCTGGAATGCTTTTCCAACAGTCTCGAAGGAGTTCCCATATATGCTTAGCACTTGTTGGCTGCTTTTCCGTCATTCTGCGGTCCAACTCATCCCAAACCATCTCAATTGGGTTGAGGTCTTGTGATTGTGGAGGCCAGGTCATCTGATGCAGCACTCCATCACTCTCCTTCTTGGTCAAGTAGCCCTTACACAGCCTGGAGGTGTTTTGGGTCATTGTCCTGTTGAAAAACAAATGATCGTCTCACTAAGCGCAAACCAGATGGGATGGCGTATTGCTGCAGAATGCTGTGGTAGCCATGTGCCTTGAATTCTAAATAAATCACTGACAGTGTCACCAGCAAAGCACCATCACACCTCCTCCGCCATGCTTCACGGTGGGAACCACACACGTGGAGATCATCCGTTCACCTACTCTGCATCTCACAAAGACACAGTGGTTGAAACCAAAAATCTCAAATTTGGACTCATCAAACCAAAGGACAGATTTCCACCAGTCTAATGTCCATTGCTCGTGTTTCTTGACCCAAGCAAGTCTATTCTTCTTATTGGTGTCCTTTAGTAGTGGTTTCTTTGCAGAAATTCGACAATGAAGGTTCACACTGATTCACACTGTCTCCTCTGAACAGTTGATGTTGAGATGTGTCTGTTACTTGAACTCTGAAGCATTTATTTGTGCTGCAATTTCTGAGTCTGGTAACTCTAATAAATTTATCCTCTGCAGCAGAGGCAACTCTGGGTCCCTTTCCTGTGGCGGTGCTCATGAGAGCCAGTTTCATCATAGCGCTTGATGGTTTTTGTGACTGCACTTAGTTTTGAATCTGACATTGTTTTGCATATCAGTTCATAAACAATTTTGCCAGCAGCAAACCACCCTTCATCCCACTGCCGGCTTGTTTCTGAAGCTAAGCAGGGTTGGTCCTAGTTGATCGCTAGATGGGAGACCAGATGCTGCTGGAAGTGGTGTTGGAGGGCCAGTAGGAGGTACTCCTTCCTCTGGTCTAAAGAAATATCCCAATGCCCCAGGGCAGTGATAGGGGACATTGCCCTGTGTAGGGTGCTGTCTTTGGGACGTTAAACGGGTGTCCTGACTCTCTGTGGTCACTAAAGATCCCATGGCACTTCGTAAGAGTAGGGGTGTTAACCTTGATGTCCTGGCTAAATTCCCAATCTGGCCCTCATACCATCATGGCCACCTAATCATCCCCAGTTTACAATTGGCTCATTCATCCCCCCCTCCTCTCCCCGTTAACTATTCCCCAGGTCGTTGCTGTGATTGTGTTCTCAGTCAACTTACCTGGTAAAATAAGGGTAAAAAATAAATGTGCCATGGAATCAGTGCATTAAAAATCTATTCCCACTATTTTGCAATCTATATGGCACCTATATGGCACAGCCGTTTGGTCCTTAAATGAAACTGGTATACTTTATTTATCACAATTTTCATTAAACAATTTTGGTCTTGTTGTTTACTTGTAGTCCATGAACTTGATGAAATGTATTTTCTTGACAGATCTTATTGTTGGTGCTTTTGGAGTTGACAAGACAGTTCTGTACAGGTAACACTCACTCATAGTCTCCTATCTGTCAATCTATTGAGTGATGTCTAATATAAGTTTAGTTAAGAGGTTTACCAAAAGGTGTGCCTCTATCATTTGTTAACCTGGCTTCTGTTCCCATTTATTGTACCACAGATCCCGGCCCATCGTCAACACCAGCGCCTCCCTGACCGTCTACCCCACCATGATCAACCCTGAGGAGAAGAGTTGTTCAGTCAACAACGGCAACACCACCATCCCTGTCTCCTGGTAAGTTCTGCAGCATACCTGTCTCCTGGTACGTATTTCAGCATACGTGTCTCCTGGTAAATTCTGCAGCATACCTGTCTCCTGGTACGTATTTCAGCATACGTGTCTCCTGGTAAATTCTGCAGCATACCTGTCTCCTGGTACGTATTTCAGCATACGTGTCTCCTGGTAAATTCTGCAGCATACCTGTCTCCTGGTACGTATTTCAGCATACGTGTCTCCTGGTAAATTCTGCAGCATACCTGTCTCCTGGTACGTATTTCAGCATACCTGTCTCCTGGTACGTATTTCAGCATACGTGTCTCCTGGTAAATTCTGCAGCATACCTGTCTCCTGGTACGTATTTCAGCATACGTGTCTCCTGGTAAGTTCTGCAGCATACGTGTCTCCTGGTAAGTTCTGCAGCATACCTGTCTCCTGGTACGTATTTCAGCATACCTGTCTCCTGGTAAGTACTACAGCATACCTGCCTCCTGGTACGTATTTCAGCATACGTGTCTCCTGGTAAGTTCTGCAGCATACCTGTCTCCTGGTACATATTTCAGCATACCTGTCTCCTGGTACGTATTCTATCATACCTGTCTCCTGGTAAGTACTGCAGCATACCTGTCTCCTGTTGAGTACTTGTCTAGTCCCCTGGGCCTTTATTCTGGGCCTGTATGTAAAGCATCTCTGAGCATGAGTGCTGATCTAGGATCAGGTCCCCCCTTTCGAGGTGCTGTCTCTTATACATTATGATCTAAAAGGCTAAACTGGCCCTAGATCAGCACTCATACCCCGAAACTCTTTATAAGTAAGGGCCAGACTTAATTTGCTGAACGTGTTTTACACTTGGCACAACACCAACAGGAAGGAGATCCTCAACACTGGCACTAAGTTGTACTTAGACAGGAAGACCCATTGAGAACATATTTACTTGGGAAACAGTCAGTCTTATCTGGTGGTGGTGACCTGTTATCACAGCAACTTCATAACAGATTATATTTCTTCGAAAGGAGAAAAAGTAAAATAAAATGCTGAATAAGGGCATTGTGGCTGTCAGCTATTTTCCCCTCCCGTTAGAATGTGCTGCATGGTATTCCCCATCCAATGGGAGAGGAAACAGAACAGTCCTACTCTAATCCCTGGCTGTGCTGCTCAACATGCTTGACACTGCTTGTGTGTCTGCTGCTGCCCCCCCCCCCCCCCCCCCCCCCCTCTCTAGTCCCCATATCCATAAAGGAAACTGTTGTATACACATCTTGATTACGCTGCGTTGCCTGGTGATGGGGAGGGATGTAGGTGGGGGTGGAGGGAAGAAGGACGAGTGAGGGGTCAGGAGGTTTTGCAGTGGCTTTTGAATGAGATATTGTTTGGTGGTGGAACACAGCTGGGAAACATCAGGATGTGGAGACTCGTGCGCATGCACACACTCAGACACAAAAAAACCTAGAGACACAGGAGCACAATATATAATGGATATATATCCTAGATATAGACATCCTCTCTGTCTCTTTCATTCTCTTTCAAATGTGTTCTTTCTTTTGTTCTGTCTATACTGTCGGTTTCGCTCCCTCTTTTTCTTTTGTTCCCTTGATCCCTTTCCCTCGCTCCCTCTCTCCTTCGCTCTTTCTTTTCCCTTCAGTGTGAGTTTGGTCGTAGGGCTTGGGGTTTGGGTTGCTGACTTTTGGAAGCTGTGGCTCATGTCATGGGAGAGAGCAAGAGCCCCCGGACCGTATAAATACAGACACTGATTGACTGTCCTGCCTGTGGGGCTACATGAGATGACGCTCAATTTCATCCTCTTAAACTCTGTGGATGGGGTTTGGGCTGGGGGGGAGACACCATGTTATTAGCTTGGCTGGCTATAGCAGGCAGATGCCTTTCCCAACATTACCCATTGCTCCATATTATACAGTGATACCCATTATGCTGCTTGTCTTGTAATGTAAGAAAACTGAAGAGTTAGAGTTTAGCCAAAGAGAAGAGGAAGAGAGGGAATGGGTGTGGTGTCTGTGCGTGTGTGTTGACTTTTTGCCATGAATGCATATGCTTCCCTCATCATCATGTCTTTGTTATGTTCTCCTCTGTTCTAAACAGTGTCAACCTGAGTTTCTGCCTCTCGGCCAATGGGAAGTACCTCCCAGACAACCTAGGTGAGCCAACTGTCCACATCTGGTCCAGATGACGTACAATACCATACTTTCAATTGCACACGAATATCAATTTATATAACAAGTTATTGCATGTATGTTGAATGACTTTGTTGTTGCTCTGTATTGTATCGTGACAAAGAGATTAAGAGCAGAGTCAGGGTTCCAGAATCCCCATATCTTCCCTGATCCACTTTTAATGAGTTCCAATCAAAGCACAAGGCTCCTCTTACGCAACCTCAGCAATTATTCCACGAATTACCCCTCTATGCATATGGTTACTCTGCTATTTGTACCTGCTATTTGTAAACTAACTATATAGTCTGGATTCTCTATTTGCTTGAGAGTGTGCAAGTGTGTTTTAATGTCTGATTGATGGTGTGTAAAACAATGGCACATTCATGGTTGTGTCCTGTGTGTGTGTGTTCCTTTGTGTGTGTGTTCCAGACTTCCAGGTAGAGGTGCAGTTGGACCGTCTGAAACACAAGCAGAAGGGAGGGGTGAAGAGGGCTCTGTTTGTAGACTCCCAGCAGACAGTGCTCACGAGGAGTGTGAGGGTGCGGAACAGAGAGCGCGTGTGTCACGACACCAAGATCTATCTGAGGGTAAGTCTCACACACACACACCCACAAACACGCATGCACGCACACTCTTTCTAATGAACACGGTCTCTCTCTATCTGACTGCAGGATGACAAGGAGTTCAGAGATAAGCTCTCCTCCATCTACATCTCCCTCAACTTCAGTCTGGATCCTCAGGCAGCGTTCGACTCCCACGGCCTCAGACCCATCCTCAACTACCAGTCCACCGAGCTCATCGAGCAGAAGGTACTTCAATACACCCCCCCCCCCTCTGTCTGACTCTGCCCCCCCCCCCCCCCCCCCTCCCAGCACTGCACTCCTAACCCTGAAGAACGACTCGACGTTAACAGGCCCCGTATATCTACTGAGGTGGAGCACTGCACACGTTTTAATGAACAAGGCGTAGTGAAAGACGTGGCTGGAAATCCATTCACTCACTCAGAGCTGATGGTAATGTTTTCTCCTTGACCAGACCTCCACCCCCTCAGAACGACTCAGGCTGCTCTCCTTGTTGATTTCCAAACCGCTCTGCTGGGAAGGGGTCCAGAGGGTCTGTAAAGCAGTTTTCAACAAGAGAAATGTGAGGCGTGTGTATGGTACAGTCGAGATGGAGTTGGAGAGTGTTTGACTGCCCCTCCAGGAATAGCTGCTTTCAGCCTGTCTGGGCTTCGTAACGGATCATAGGAGTCGTGTTCCGACCGAGGGGTGCACAGTAAGACCCCGACACACAGGGTTAATGGATATTTCTGGGTGGGGCCGCTGGTGCCCTTTGCTCACGGCACACAGGCCATGTGCCATCTGGTGTAGATTTGCCAGTTTTATCCTGGCAGGGAGAGAGAGACGTGAGCAGGACTCAGCGGGTGGGCTGCCTGCCTTCAGCTGTGGCGTGCTGCACCCTATGTGAGCTCAACAATAACCACTGGATTGGATTGGAGTGTTTTGGGAAAGGCCCTGGCTGAGGTTGCAGTTCACCCCCCCCCCTACATCTTTCAGTATTTCTCTCTTCTCTCTCGGAGCAGGGCAGTACTGAACTCTGTCATTGGTGTTCCCTTGTCATATCAAAGCTGCTGTGTGGTGTATTGTACTTACACTACAACCAAGAGCTAAATACTGAACCCTGATAAAGCTATGTTGTTGTAGTACCGAAACTGAACTTCAGATAACATATTTCATTAATCATTGATACCCAGTGTGAATGTAGGGGATGTCTACTCACTACAGCCTGGATTTAATCAGATACATGATATCTTATTATGGATTCCTCCGTATGGCATCGTTTGTACTGGGCTAGCTGTTGCAGCATAGGCTACATACAGGTAACTACCAAAATAAAGGAAACACCAACATAAAGTGTCTTAATAGGACGGTGGGACACCACAAGCCAGAACAGCTTCAAGGCATCTTGGCAGAGTTTCTACAAGTGTCTGGAATTCTATTGGAGGGATGCGACACCATTCTTCCACAAGAAATTCCATCATCTGGTGTTTTGTTGATGGTGGTGGAAACGCCATTTCAGGCGCCACTCCAGAATCACCAATGTGTGTTAAATTGGGTTGAGATCTAGTGACTGAGACGGCCATTGCGTATGGTTTACATAGTTTTTATGATCATCAAACCATTCAGTGACCACTCATGCCCTGTGGATGGGGGCGTTGTCATCATATGGGGGCATAGCCATGGGCGCCAAAATAATGCCCTGCCCAGCATTTTTATATGTCACCCTAAGCATGATTGGATGTTAATTGCTTAATTAACTCAGGAACCACACCTGTGTGGAAGCACCTACTTTCAATATACTTTGTCTCGCATTTAGTCAAGTGTTTCCATTATTTTGGCAGTTACATATACATGCTGGCTCACCCCAGTTCTCACACCCTCTGGTTGCTGAGTGAGAGTTAGAGATCACCGAAGCCTCTCTGCATAGTTTAATCGTTTCTCTATAATGTGCTCCACATGTTGCCGTGAAGCCAGAGCAATGGGAACATAATAAAAATGGATCCACAAAACGCAACTGAGAGTGAAGCTGGAAGCTCCCATGGGTGAATGACTGATACATTCCACACACAGGGGCCGTGATTTATTTTCGCTGATTTTGACACAGTTATTGAGTGAAACTGTATACTACACACGGTACCCTCAATACACGGACTACACGCTATTCATCTGGCTTCCCTCTGCCAGTTGTTGTTTAACGGCAGCCAGGATAGGACTCTAAATAGCTTTTACCCTGATTGCCTGAGTCTGTATATGGGCCAGCACACGCTGAAGGGGCAGAGTAAGTGAGCTGGTGGTTACCATGGTTACCCCGGTGTCTTAAATTAGAACGCCTGGCTGTGTAATGACAGGGGAGGCACTGCGCTCTCTTTCTAATCTACTTCTATTTATTATCTTCGTCGTCATCTAAGTCATCATGATCATCACACTGTGATGGAATCGCACGGGGAAACTATTACCTACGTCAAGCCTGGGCTTTTCCCTGCTACACAAACACGTTCAGTGGTTACTGGTCACCCTTTACTGCTTAGCTCATGTCTTTCTAGTATTTCCACCTTAGCCTCTAGCCCTCTAGATTACCCTCTCCTTCCCCATGTCTCTGTGCCAACTTCAGCCCCTCCCTCCCTCTGGTTCATGTATGGTCCTGCATGCAGAGCGCTGGGTGGCGTCGCGTGTGGCTAGCTTGTGGTCCGCTGCAGTGCGCTGTGGTGTGGACGTCAGTGTGCGGCGCTGGTGGATGTGTGGACAGAAAGCTGCTGGCCTCCCCAGAGGCCCTCCTGGCGTACCACTTCTCCTTCGTGTCCTCCTGTCTCTGGGCTGTGTGTGGCGCTGCTCCTGCCTCCTGGCCCATCCATCCCCTCTCCTGAAGCGAAGTCGGACACTCTATGATGGAGGTGGTTTTGTCATCCTACACACAGTCAGACAACTTCTCCTGCCTTCTTATCGACCCATTTCACTCTAAATGGGTCGACACGTGGTCCCGTGTGGCTCAGTTGGTAGAGCATGGCGCTTGCAACGCCAGGGTTGTGGGTTCAATTCCCACGGGGGGACCAGGGTTCAATTCCCACGGGGGGACCAGGATGAATATGTATGAACTTTCCAATTTGTAAGTCGCTCTGGATAAGAGCGTCTGCGAAATGACTTAAATGTAATGTAAATGTAAAGGGATGTGAAGTCAGACATGGCACTGAATTAGGGTTGTTTGTGTCATCACACACGGTCATAGTTGCTAACCTCCCCCAGAAGATAAGAGCGTTTAACAGGTTATTATTACAGGTGTTTGGTGTGTAGTAATGACACTTTACTCAGGGGGGGGCGGGGTGGCGGGGGCTTGGACTGGAATGTATTAGTCATTCTGGTCTGCACGACATGTCCTATCCTGCTGCAGTTACTCTATTGTATGTTTACCACCAAAGCAAAGTGTCTAATTCTGTATGTTAAGTCTAACTGAAAGAAGTGTAGGCCTCATTTTAATGAGAACTGTGGATCCTGTGTACGCTCTGGCACTCTTTAACTTATTCCTCTCCTCCTCTTTCCTGCTCTAGGCCCAGATTCTGCTGGACTGTGGAGAAGACAACATTTGTGTTCCTGACTTAAAGCTGGCGGTGCACGGGTGAGTTATTCCAAACACCCATGAAAGCCACTAGATCAGGAGAATATATCTACTATGTATGATGAACGGTTGAACTATTCACCCAACTATACAGATGAGTCGGCCTTGTTGTTTTTCTGATCTGATGGATAAATAAATCTGTGTCGTGCTCCACCCGTTTGTTTAGTTTAGCTTGCAGAGCAGACCAGTCTGTTATTACACCCACAATGCTCCACTCGCCGAAGATACTACTCTGCTTTGGAAACAGGAAGAAGCGCTGGTCTAGGTGCAAGGACTGGTTGTCAGGCAGCTGGGGGAAAGAGACATGAGAGATGAAAGGGATTTGTTTTGAACGTATGAACAGGGAGTTGTGTGTGTGTGTGTGTGTGTGTGTGTGTGTGTGTGTGTGTGTGTGTGTGTGTGTGTGTGTGTGTGTGTGTGTGTGTGTGTGTGTGTGTGTGTGTGTGTGTGTGTGTGTTCCAACCAGTTCTAGCCTCCTTCTATCAGCTTCTGTTGAAGTAGTATTCACAGCATCTCCATACTTTGATTTGAGAAATCTGTGGGCATTTTCCTCCAAAATAACATGTCCCCTTGCTCTCTTTCTGCCCTCTCATGTTCATATTTGTTTGCGCGCTAATTCCATTTCTCTATTGTAAAAGTCATCTATTACATACCCTGAGTGTACAAAACATTATGAACACCTGCTCTTTCCCTGACACAGACTGACCAGGTGAATCCAGGTGGAAGCTATGATCCCTTATTGATGTCACTTGTTAAATCCACTTCAATCAGTGTAGTTTAAGGGGAGGAGACCGGTTAATGAAGGATTTTTAAGACTTGAGATAATTGAGACATGGATTGTGTATGTGTGCCATTCAGAGGGTGAATGGGCAAGGTAAAATATTTAAGTGCCTTTGAACGAGGTATGGTACTCTGCTGGGTTTTTCATGCTCAACAGTTTCCCGTGTGTATCAAGAATGGTCCCCCACCCAAAGGACATCCGGACAACTTGACAAAACTGTGGGAAGCATTGGAGTCAACATGGGCCAGCATCCCTGTGGAACGCTTTCGACACCTTGTAGAGTCCATGCCCCGATGAATTGAGGCTGTTCGGAGGGCAAAATGGAAGGGAGGGTGCGCAACTTAATATTAGGAAGGTGTTTGTACATTTGTCTCTAAGGACATTCAAGCGGGACCAAATAAGGGATTTCAGTTGAGGAAAATCATAATGCATGAACTACTTGCCTCTGGCAGTCAGATGATAGTGCTGCATTTATTTAAATGCTTTGTTTAATAGTAGTTTGGGGCAAGGGGTCAATTATGAAATTCCCAGCATTGTATCCATCAAAATATTTCTACTGTTTTCCTGCCAAAGCACACAACCTGTACCACCAATGCCCCTTAGGAGAGGTTTTAGGTTTTTGTGGGTTCTTACAATATATCCCTTTTGTTTTCTTTAAAGAGCGTGATGGCTGTTGGAGTCTGACTAGGCTGGCTGGCTGGTTGGCCAATAGAAGATCAGTGTTTGAAATATGGTCCATGTTGCTTTCTCTCTCTGCCTGGTTTTATGAGTTCAGCTCTAATTAGAAGCGTCTGTGTGGCCCTCATGTGGAATTCCTCTCTCATTGTGTTCAGAAAGAGAGCGAGAGATGGAGGAAGAAATGTGGGGAGAGAGAAAGGGAGGGAGTGGAAGGGGGAGGTGTTTTACATTCCTATTCTGTGCTCTAACGCATGTATGACTTTGTTGCTACATTTGAAAAGTTGTGTGTGAGGGGGATGCAGGGGAAGGGGAGGGGAGAGGGAATTTCCTGAGATGAATCTAAGTGATGTGTTTTGGGCTATGTCCCATTTCGAGAGAGATGAAGCACGGATATCAGGCTATAGCAACAGAACATGCAAGTATGTTAGTGACCAGACACTGCTTTATAATGTATGCACTGTGCACACAGCCTTCACAGTTGTCTCTAGTATAATGTCACCCTCTCCCACCTCTTCCGGGGCTTATTTACACTCGGAGACCCGACACCTCTTGACCTGACGTCTGACCCGATTAGTAAGCAATTTCTGTTTTTTTTGGGCCCTCAGGGACCGGAAGGAAGTGTACCTAGGTGACGACAACTCACTGACCTTGACTTTCAATGCTCGGAACGAGGGTGAAGGAGGGGCCTACGAGGCTGAGCTGTACGTGGTGCTGCCTCCTGAAGCGGACTACAGCGGTATAGCCCGCAATAACGAGGTGAGAGGAACTACTAAACATTCACCTGAACCCAACACTACTATTAGATGTGAGGTAATGAAAGGGTTCCAGTGTATTGGCTCATAAGACTTGTGATGATAGATCTATAAGGAACAGGACTGTTATGGAAGTTATGAAAATGCCAAATGGAACCATATGTTTGTTCTCGGTGTTTGATCTGTAGATGTGTATCTGTGATTCTTCTTTGTTGTGTTCTAACCAATGAAAAACACAAATGAATGTATATGGTTCTAAACCAGCACTCTTTCTCCTCGCTCTCTGTCTCTCTTGGTCTCTCTTGGTCTCTCTCTCTCTCTCTTTCTTTCTTTCTTTCTTTCTTTCATTCTTTCTTTCTTTCTTTCTTTCTTTCTTTCTTTCTCTCTCTCTCTCTCTCTCTCTCTCTCTCTCTCTCTCTCTCTCTCTCTCTCTCTCTCTCTCTCTCTCTCTCTCTCTCTCTCTCTCTCTCTCTCTCTCTCTCTCTCTCTCTCTCTTTCTTTCTTTCTTTCTTTCTTTCTTTCTTTCTTTCTTTCTTTCTTTCTTTCTTTCTTTCTTTCTCTCTCTCTCTCTCTCTCTCTCTCTCTCTCTCTCTCTCTCTCTCTCTCTCTCTCTCTCTCTCTCTCTCTCTCTCTCTCCCTCCCTCTCTCTCTCTCTCTCGCTCTCGCTCTCTCTCCCAGAGCCTGACCCAGCTAACCTGTAGCTACGAGACAGAGAACCAGACCCGCTACCTCAGCTGTGACCTGGGCAACCCTATGAAGTCTGGCACCAGCGTAAGTCAAGGATTCATGTTCTGCTTGCCCTTCTGAAGATTGGTCATGAGTAGGGCCAGGAGTATTTCCTGGTTAGGTCACATGGATGGAAAACAGGAGCAGCTCTGGCTCTTGGCCTCTTGAAAAATCATTGATTTTTTTTCCGGCCATCTTGGTCTTCATCAAAATGAGAATGAGGTCACATGATATAAAAAATTTACTTTGGGCCTGGTTCTACTCAAGACCTTTCTGAAGGGCATTGGTTATGAATGGGGTGAGCATTTTTTCCTGGTTAGGTCACATGGTCCTGGCCCTACTCGTAAGCAATACTCTTCACTGGTGGAATAGCTAGCCTAGCCCTCTGAGATCTGTTTAGTGGTAGAAAAGTAATTGGAGCTAGCACAACATCAATGTTTCCTAGTGTGTGAAGGAAGGGACTGTGTGTCGTCCAGGGGTTGAGTGGTAGAGAACTGAACTGGACAGGAAAGGCTCTCTTTTCATGTCACAGCAGTGTCCAGAGAGGAAGTTCCTGTCTGAGTAGCAAGAAGCTGGTCTACTTCTCTGCTCTGAGCATTAGGTTCCCTCCTAATGTGTCTGACTGCAGAGGAAGACTGTAAAGTGGACATTGTTGGAGAGGTTAAGAAGGTTTTCTGATAGAATGGTTGTATTTAAAGTGTAAACTAATATTGAAAAACTTTAGTATGCAACAAACATATAGTATAGATCCTGCCATTGTAGTACCCAATGCGCTGAGGATACTGTACTTTGCCCAGTTTGTCTCTGTAGTGCGTTAGTTATAATTCACAATGGCATAGAATGTTTATGAGCAGTATTTTAATAGTTTTTTACAGTGCACATTTGCAGTTCGATACACACTCACACTACACAGTTAAACAGTAAAAGCTCTCAACTCGCTGGAAAACAAAAGGGGCATGAAATTACAGTTGAATTAAAGGGCAGCAAAACAGAATACTGTAAGCAGGAAGTCCCAGACTGTCTGGACCTGCAGGCCCAGGTGTATTACAGCTGTGTATGTGCCAGCCAGGCAGGCAGACAGGAAGTCCCAGACTGTCTGGACCTGCAGGCCCAGGTGTATTACAGCTGTGTATGTGCCAGCCAGGCAGGCAGACAGGAAGTCCCAGACTGTCTGGACCTGCAGGCCTAGGTGTATTACAGCTGTGTATGTGCCAGCCAGGCAGGTAGACAGGAAGTCCCAGACTGTCTGGACCTGCAGGCCCAGGTGTATTACAGCTGTGTATGTGCCAGCCAGGCAGGCAGACAGGAAGTCCCAGACTGTCTGGACCTGCAGGCCCTGGTGTATTACAGCTGTGTATGTGCCAGCCAGGCAGGCAGACAGGAAGTCCCAGACTGCTTAGACCTGCATGCCCAGGTGTATTACAGCTGTGTATGTGCCAGCCAGGCAGGCAGACAGGAAGTCCCAGACTCTCTGGACCTGCAGGCCCAGGTGTATTACAGCTGTGTATGTGCCAGCCAGGCAGGCAGACAGGAAGTCCCAGACTGTCTGGACCTGCAGGCCCAGGTGTATTACAGCTGTGTATGTGCCAGCCAGGCATGCAGACAGGAAGTCCCAGACTGCCTGGACCTGCAGGCCCAGGTGTACTACAGCTGTGTATGTGCCAGCCAGGCAGACAGACAGGAAGTCCCAGACTGCTTGGACCTGCACGCCCAGGTGTATTACAGCTGTGTATGTGCCAGCCAGGCAGGCAGACAGGAAGTCCCAGACTGTCTGGACCTGCAGGCCCAGGTGTATTACAGCTGTGTATGTGCCAGCCAGGCAGGCAGACAGGAAGTCCCAGACCGCCTGGACCTGCAGGCCCAGGTGTATTACAGCTGTGTATGTGCCAGCCAGGCAGGCAGACAGGAAGTCCCAGACCGTCTAGACCTGCAGGCCCAGGTGTATTACAGCTGTGTATGTGCCAGCCAGGCAGGCAGACAGGAAGTCCCAGACCGTCTGGACCTGCAGGCCCAGGTGTATTACAGCTGTGTATGTGCCAGCCAGGCAGGCAGACAGGGAGTACCGACTGACTGACCGATTGACCCCTGAAGACAACAGAACAATTGGGAGGAGAGAGAAAGAGAGTGCAGGACTGTTATCCTTTCTGGGACTCAGGCCCCCGGTATGCTGTTCTTATTGTATAACATGGAGTCTACTCACCGTCGCTGTACTGTATGTGTCAAAATAGTATCAAAATAGTGCACATGTTTCCTTATGCCCTTACAAGGTTAGCTTTAGATATGTTGGTTGCATCATCCCCCCTTAGACATTTGGAACTCTCTTGCCTCACGTCATGTTGGCATCAACCCCTTGTCCCTGATCACATTGCTTCTCCTCATCTGCAGCTGTGGGCAGGTCTGCGCTTCACTGTGCCACGACTGAAGGATACACGCAAGACGGTTCAGTTTGAACTGCAGATCCGCAGGTATGACTCAGTTACATCACCTCTCTAGGCATATGTTTGAACTGGGACTATAACTGGACATGTGTTATGTGTCACTGACAAAATAATTGAAGGCTAAACTTGTAGGATACAGAACATCAAAAATACCACAGTACTCCAATATCACCATATAGCTGCAGAGGTGTGTTTTCTCTAATTCATCCCCCTCTCTTCCTCTCTCGCTTTCTCTCCACAGTAAAAATGAGAATAATTCCCACAGCGAGGTGGTTCCCTACAAGTTGGAGGTGGTTGTCCAGGCCGATGTTATTTTACAAGGGTGAGTCCAGAGGAAGTCAGAGAGAAGTCCAGGGTGGGAGGAATCTCTGTGTTAGATTTCCCCCATCAGAGCAAAAACCTTTTGGAACTCCTTAAAAGTTGTTTTATTTTTCTCCCCACACAGTCTCATGCTTTCTTTCCCTCTGTTTTGAAGAGTCTCCCGGCCAGACAAGGTCTTCTTCCCTCCCCCCAACTGGAAGGTGTCCAAGAGCCCCCAGGTGGAGCAGGACATTGGGCCTGCAGTCCAACATGTCTATGAGGTAAGGAGTCAAAGGGTTGGGGTTAGGATTACGTTTAGGTTGGGAAGATCCAATGGGACATTCAATGCATAGACAAAGGTGAATGCAGCCAAACCGTGAGTGGACGTGTTTCAATGTAAGGAGCCAGAGGCCCTCCAAGAGGATAGCTGCTAGCTGGCTGGGTAGACTCATCAGGATGTAGTGTGGCAGAGAGTTCTATACAGCAGACTCTGGCCTTAAGCAGGTCTGTAGCAGCAGGCAGTACTTTGCGGACACAAACTTTTTTTGTAGAAGCAGACCAGACCAGACACTAACCTTTGTGTAGAAGCAGACCAGACCAGACAATAACCTTCGTGTAGAAGCAGACCAGACCAGACAATAACCTTTGTGTAGAAGCAGACCAGACCAGACAATAACCTTTGTGTAGAAGTAGACCAGACCAGACACCAACCTTTGTGTAGAAGCAGACCAGACCAGACAATAACCTTCGTGTAGAAGCAGACCAGACCAGACACCAACCTTTGTGTAGAAGCAGACCAGACCAGACACCAACCTTTGTGTAGAAGCAGACCAGACCAGACACCAACCTTTGTGTAGAAGCAGACCAGACCAGACACCAACCTTTGTGTAGAAGCAGACCAGACCAGACACCAACCTTAGTGTAGAAGCAGACCAGACCAGACACCAACCTTTGTGTAGAAGCAGACCAGACCAGACACTACTTCCTGGGGCTGCAGAGAAGTCAAAGGAGAAAGAAGAAAGAGAAGAGACACATTCCAGGAAGCACAGGGATTTGTTTTGAGCTTTACATCATTACAGGTCTAACTCAATTTGTAAGGACAACCTAGTCTCCAGTGATAGACATCACACCGGACCACCTTTCACTTAGCAGAAAGAAAAACAGTGCTCAAGTTTAGATGACATCACACCGGACCACCTTTCACTTAGCAGAAAGAAAAACAGTGCTCAAGTTTAGATGACATCACACCGGACCATCTTTCACATAGCAGAAAGAAAAACAGTGCTCAAGTTTAGATGCCATTTCCTGGAAGTCTGGGTCAAAACAGAACGGGTTAATTTTTAGCAAAGACTAGCTGAGGGGTTATATGCTTGTAATATTCTTTTAACTAATTGCTCTCTTTTTCCGTCTTTCCTTCCATCTCTCTCTCCTTTTCTCCCTCGTTCTTTCCGCTGTCTGTCAGCTGGTGAACAAAGGCCCTAGTGGTATTAGCCACACAGTGCTTCAGCTCAGTTGTCCTCTCAGTGTTCAGGGACAGCGTCTCCTCTACCCTCTGGAGATCTCTACTGAGGGACCCCTCAACTGCACCACCAACCACTCCATCAACTACATGCAGCTCAAGGTGAGCAATCAATCATTGGAATGTCTTTTGATGTATGACAGGTTTAAACATTATTTTAATGTTTATGTTAAAAGTATGTTGTTTAAGCTTTTGCAAGGGTACAGCAAGTCTCTCGGTCAACACACACACACACACACACACACACACACACACACACACTCACACACACACACACACACACACACACACACACACACACACACACACACACACACACACACACACACACACACACACACACACACACACACACACACACACACACACACACACACACACACTCCCTTCTCAGGGTCACATGAGGCTGACAGACATCTGTGTGAGGCTAGAACACTTCAGAGAGACGGGCACTGTAAAGATGTCCCACAGGTTCTAATCCAGTGTGTGATTAACAGTCTCTACACCCACCTCCACCCTCCCTGCCCAGCCAGCCCTAACCAGCCCCACCCAGGACACCATCCCCACTAACACTTTGATCTCTCAGCACTTCCCTCAGCTCAGCAGAGCTTGATGAACCTCTTCTGTACTGATACACTCAACTTCTAACATTAGGACCCCTTCTGCAGGGTTTAAGCCTCAGGTTTTTCATGGGAACCGATGACTCTTGGGTAGTCGCTTGTTTCTGTTTCAAACTTCTAAATGGCCAGATGCTGAGATGAGGCCAAAGAGGTTTCCTATTTAGCTGTGATCTGATTTTCTTTGCGCACTACAGTGTGTTTCTATGGGAAACCATGTGAATGAGACCTCACATTCACTAGATTAATAACAAGGATAATGATGGGTCACTAACGTCACTCCCTATATTGACAGAAAGGGTGGTGTGCTCGTCTCCAATGTGTGAGGTTTCTGTCTGTAATGTATTGACCTAATGGGTGGTCTGCTCGTCTGTCATGGGTGAGGTCTCTGTCCTGATGGGTGGTGTATGTTCTTTCCCTCGGTTTCCTCAGCTCCAGCAGTCGTCCACAGAGCAGCCTCCCCTACTTGTGCCCGGCCAGGATCACCACATCGAGAGGAGAGACGTCCACAGAGACCAGCTGGCTGAGCACACTAACCTGGTGAGGCCCTTAGCAAGGACAGATGGCGAGAGTTATTGGAACAGTGTGCAATTAATGCAACTGGCTTTTTGAGTGATGAGTAGAGCTTGTTGTTGCCTCTGGTGGTATTTCATGTTGTCAAATAGTTCAAATATACAGGACAGATGGATGGAAGTGACTAGGGACTTTCCTTTGGAATATAGCTGAGATGGAGGGTTGAACCTCTGCCTCTCTGCTCCTCTGAGTTGCCTGAAGCCATGGCATGTATTGATCTGGGACAGTGGCTCTGGCCCTGCTCTTGGAAAGCCTCCTGGGATTGACTAATGAGGTTATAATGTAATTGAGAGGAAGGGGTCAGAGGGCGTGGGGTGGTGGTGGTCCCGCTGTGGTGATTAACATTAAAGGGCTGCAGGGAGACTGGGAGGGGTGGAGCCGGGGCAGTAGGGACATGGAAATAGGGGAATCTGTGGGACCAGGGGCATGATGCGCTGGTTAGTTCACAGGCCGCCCTCTAATTTTCCACTCCGTGGTGTTGTTAGTGTGAGTACCACTGCCCCTGGCACACACTGGCCCTATTGATCCAACCAGCACCAGGACCAGGTAGCTCTCCCTCTGTTCTCCCTCTCATTGGTCTGTCACTACCCAGAGTGGTGAAAGAGGTCTTTGTCCCCCCCGCCTGTCGCTCTTAACCGCCCCTCGTTTATCAAGCCTGCCCGATGACACGTTTCTATAAAGGCTGCCATTCTTTGTTTCACTCTTAGCACTTCAGTTTCAATGCTGAGTTGGAACTAAGGACAGACGTCTCTGTTAAAAAATATATTTCAAGAGAAAGTGTGTTAGTGGTCAGAGCTGTGCATAATGCAGTTGTATAGGCCCTTGATTGAATCTGGTTGTAGTAGGGGACTGGTAAATGAGAGAGACCCCTCGCTATGACTGGCCTTGTCCTAGAAAAAATGTAAATGAAGTAGCACTGTGAGCTTGGTCTCTAAACGGCTATTAGAACAATCTAGGAAAATGTACATTGAATTATTGTTTACATTCATGTCACACAGTAGCTGCCATTGTACACTTCAACACACACACACACACACTGCAGGTCTATTATATAGCCAGTCACTGCTGTTCTACTCATTGTGGGAACAGAAGCTTCCCTCCCAGCTCCTGCCCCTGACCTCGGCCACCCCACTAGGGAGGATCTGGCACTCTACCATATCCAAATGGACCATTTCCCCAGGCCCACCAGAATCCCTTAGCCTCCCCCAGCCTCAGAGAGCTTCCCCAAGCCTCCACCAGCCTCAGTTAGCCTCCAGTTTTAATCAAGTGTAATATTATTGGAAACAATTGTCTGACTTGTTGGACTAGGCCTCAGTATCCTGGGGCATCGGGGAGGTCCAGGACAGGAGGAGGAATTAGACAGGGGGCATGTCTGTCTGTCTGTCTGTCTGTCTGTCTGTCTGTCTGTCTGTCTGTCTGTCTGTCTGTGTCTGTCTGTCTGTCTGTCTGTCTGTATGTCTGTCTGTCTGTCTGTCTGTCTGTCTGTCTGTCTGTCTGTCTGTCTGTCTGTAACTGTAGTGCCATTATTAAGCCTGTCTTTACTGTAAGGCCCTGAGGGAGGTTACAGGCAGTAGGGGAGGTACTGGGTTGTGTACTACACCCTCTCCTCCTGCGTTCGTTTGCCCTCCTTGGCTCTTGGCTTAATAGGCAAACTAATCTGCTCCCGCAGGAAGCCCACCAAAACCGCCCAATCCGGGGTGGTCTGTCTAACACACCAGCATTAAAAGTCAGTTTGTGGAGGTTTACAATGCAAAGCGCCCAGCTACCATTATGAGGATTTAATTAAGATTGTGTATTCTAACAGTCTTGTGAAAAGGGAGCTGGTGGTTGGGCAATAATGTTCAGTGTCGACTGCATGCTGGATTTTTACAGTCTCATGACATTCACTCAATCTTTCTAATTGGAAGCAGCCCTGCATTGGATCATAACATTGACCTCTTTGTTCTATTTATTTGGCCTGCAGAGTTAACATTGCCCTTACTGCTCTTCCCACCCACCTCCTCCCCGTCTACTGACCTTCACGTCAGTTTTTAATTCATGCACTTACAGTAATTACTGTTAAGTTAAGCCTGACAGAATGTCAAATTAAGTTTGTTTTGTAGCCGTTTGGTATTCCTTGCTGAGGACAGCAGTTTTTGCATGGCATATCTCAAATGATGGCATATTTTATGTAATTTGTTAAGCCTTAACACACTCTCTCTCTTCCTCCCTCCTTCTCCCTCTCTAGTCCTGCTCTAATGTAGAATGCTGGACGCTGCAGTGCGACGTTGGTCTTCTGGAGAAGGGGACCAGCGCCATCCTCAAAGTGCGCTCCCGCATCTGGGCTGAGACCTTCATCGAGGTACGTACCGTATGGACTGGAGATGAAACCAACCACTCTGCATACAATTGCTCCACTACAGACCTTTTTAATATGGCGATTGAAGAGTGGATCTTGGTCATGTTCAGATGCAGAGATTAAAAACAACCAGCAGAACTCCTGGCCTCCCCTCAAACTCACTGCACATGTAGATGCATGTTTCTACCAGATGACATTGGCACTGATTGCATGAGACGGACTGTCTCCGTTCACGTTGTTGTCTGTGTATTTTCTCATGTCAAGGTTTGGCTGAGTATAAGCAGAATGATTCCTTTAAGCATCTACAAAGAAAAAAATCAACACTCAAAACCTCAAATTCAAGACTGTGAAAGATGAATGACCAGTCAGACTCACACATGTGATTGTATTGACTAGATGTCAGTATTAATGCTAGCTCAGAGCTAAACTCTGCCAGTGTGTACTGTCTCAAATAGTTGGCCCAAATGAAGGGAAAATGGTAGCTAACAGAGAGTATAATTCAAAATCTAATGTCAATAGTCGTGTGTGTGTGTGTGTGTGTGTGTGTGTGTGTGTGTGTGTGTGTGTGTGTGTGTGTGTGTGTGTGTGTATAGTGTTATAGTGTTTTAGTTAGAGCTGGATGGTATCTGTCCACAGAAGCAGTTGTGAGAGACCTTACACACAAAGCCTATGTGTGAGTGCATTGAAAATTCATTAGCTGGTGGTCGTGGCTTCTCATAGGATTGGAATGTCAGAGGGGTTTTGTGAGAGACAGCCGGTCTGATAATAGAGTTGCATCTCTCTGTAGCACATGACCGCCACCTACTGGATACAAGACAAAGTGCACCCATTACCAGTCCACACTCTAGCCTTGCTAACACATATACAAGCTGCAATTTCCCAGTACTCCTACACTAATTATTTGCAGAATCATAATGAATATCCAATCTGATCCAGTTCCTATTGTTTTGCTTCCATCCTCAGAGAGCATACAAAGGGTATGTGCTTGAGTGCCTGGCAAGATTCAGTGTGATCAAGATGCCCTATGCCATCTTACCCAAGGAACTACCAAGTGGATCTAAAAAGGTAGGTCTATGTGCAATACACCCATGTTACCAAACCCCTCTATGTGTTACTGTATTGTTAGTCATGCATTACCATACAGTATGCCAAAGTTTTGTACATCACTCCGCTGTTGGGAAACTGCAGGAAGCCTGGAATCGAGGCTATTATAGTATAAGTGGTGGTCATGACTAATTCTCTGCCCCCTCCTCAGGTGGTGACCCCGGTGGTGTGGAACAAGCCGGACAGCCAGTACTCCGTGCCAATGTGGATCATCATCTTGGCCATACTAGCTGGACTTCTTCTGCTGGCACTGGTGATTTACGTCCTGTACAAAGTGAGTGGTCAGGATGGTGCTGATGTTAACATCAGGCAGAGTGGGCGGTTTCCATCTCTTAAGAACGTCCCGTATTTGCCTTTATAACTGAGACTTATTAGTCTCAGGCCAAACCTCATCTTGCTCTTAGCTCAGCCTTCTCTAGGCCTAAATGTAAGTCTGGCTGGAGAGACTAGAACCTCATTGACAGGTTTGAGATGAGATTTGAGATGATGTTATAAGTATTATATTCAGTTCAAACTTTTTCTGTCTTTTTTCTTTCTCCCTCCCAGCTTGGCTTCTTCAAGAGGTCGCTACCCTACGGCACGGCTATGGAGAAGGCCCAACTCAAGCCCCATGCTACGTCTGAGGCCTAAACACCACAGAAGGATTAAAACAAGCTAAAAGAACCAAAGAAACCTAGATACCCACATGATTGCAACAGAGAAACATGGTTCATTTAAATGTCCAGAGAGGATCAGACTGCAGTTGAAGAGTGAGGAAGAGGAGGAGAAAAGACCACTGGAACTCCACTGTACTGCACTAGAGGAAGAAAACCCTAAGAACTCCAAACCAAATGAATGTTTTTAATTTAATATGTGTTGTTTTGTTTGTCGTCGTCAGGTTGGGGTCGATCACCAAGATGAACTTCAGTGTCACAGTCAGACAAACAGGCCTTAGACTTACTGATCCTATTTGAGTTGAAGTCCAAGACTAGTGACTACAGAAGATGAAGAATGGGAGCCCTTGATAAGCCCAGGATGGAGGAAGACGCTTGGTTTCTCCCTCCACATCTATTAAAATAGCTTTTACTTCTCTTGGATCCGTGTGAAAGATAATAATGTTTGTCTTTTTAACTGCCTTCGTTTTGGTGCTAAAAAGTACAAACGTTGTGCTCAGTGCTTCAAACGGGATGGCCACATCTTTCTTCTGGTGTTAAGGGGAGTGAATACCTCTCTCTTCCTTTTTGTAGCATTAAAGAATCACAGCTGATACTTTCCCCACCAAAGACCTGGAAACTGCATGATCAGGGCTTCTACCCATAGACAGATGATTGTGTCTGTCTCATGTCGCCAAACTCTACACTTTGACTTTTTATATATGAACATTTCTACCAAAGATATTTTACAGTCTCTTCTGTTATTGTTTTATGTAAGATGTAAGTGCAGCCCAAGTGCTCCAGTAATGTTTGTCAGGTTTAGATAAAACAGAGGAGCCTATCTACATGGCTTCTGCCCCCTTCTGAGTGGTGGACATGCAGTGCTTGGTTCAGTTGTTTTGCACACAAACTAAATCTACTGATGACTGACAAGATGCCAAAAACAGACAGGATACTGACTGACTGATCTTCCTTTGAGTTTGACATGAACTCTTACTGATCACGTCGTGTTGATCCATGTTCGTTGTGACAAATGAAAGCATTGCCTCAAAGTCGTCTGGGACTTGACTGGATCCACCACCGTGGGCCTGTGAGATAGATCTCACTAACAGCTTGAAACAGTGTGGTGCTTTGCCAGAACTCTGGCTGGTGACTTGTAAGCGAGGTTGTCCAGACTTTGCTTGTGCTGCAAGAGGCAGTATGGAAATTGGGTTGAAGCAAAGGCCATCCAGGTATATCCTCAGCCTTGGTGTGTAATGATGTCTTGAAAGTCAATATATACCTATCGTATGTTGCCAACAGAGATCAGGGAAGTTGCAGTACATTCTGAGTGGGTTGCTAGCAGGTCAGGGCTCATTCCATGTGAGTGTCAGGGAAATGGCCAAATGTCCAGTCCCTACACATTTGACCTCGATCTTAGTGTGCTCAGTGTGCATCTTCACTTCGGTTGATTGTTTTATTTTATTTGATGCCCTTATGGATAAAGAGAACTGACTATGAGTACCAAATGCACTCCCAACACAACGCTGCAGCTTCACCCAGGGACTGAAAATATGTGGGGTTCATTTATTTGTCATGTTTTTATGTAAATAGTCTGTGCATGAGAGGTGTGTGTGTGTGTGTGTGTGTGTGTGTGTGTGTGTGTGTGTGTGTGTGTGTGTGTGTGTGTGTGTGTGTGTGTGTGTGTGTGTGTGTGTGTGTGTGTGTGTGTGACTTCATGTGTGCATGTTCCTGTCTGTGTATGTTTTGTCGATCAGAGAGATCTTTCCCATTGCTAATTCCGCTCCTTCCTCCGTGGCATCACTAGAGAAGGGTAGACTTGTCCAGCAGTAATGGTGATCATTGCGCCACTACAATTTGTGCTCAGGATAGGTTGAGACTGCTGTTTAGTACAGCTAGGACCAGAGTAGCTATTCATTTAATGCAATAGAGAGACTACGATGCACATGCATGTACATACATGTCTGTACTGTAAAATCAGTTTGTGCCTCTTGTAAAGGAATAGCAACTGGGCATTGGGAACAAAAATCAACTTGTTTGTACGTGCAATATTATTTACTCTGGTTAATATCGTTTTCTGTTTTTTTTTGCAGTTTTTGTTATTTTCTTTGGTTTTGTTCCAGGGGAGTTGTGCTTAACCCATTGTATCTACCATCTAGTGATGAGTGTGAGACATCAACCATACATAAACTGTTCTCGTGGTCGGGACATTATGGTCAGATTTGTTCTCTCTAGGTTTTTCCACGTTTTGACCACTTACATTTTGCTCCATCACTATAACTAGCCAATCTTTAGTATCAATATTTTAGATATCAGTGGTAAAAAAAATATAACGACCTCCATCAAACTTCTGAGTTGAACTCGAGTTGGCCTATGTTACTTGTGTGATAATGTATGTGCAGTTCAATTGTATCAGCTATCTAAACACAGCCATAGTGTTACACATCTGTTTTTATCTGTGATGCCCCCTGGGTGATATTGGTGATTTCATTCTGCGATTAGGCTTTTCATGAGAGAGCTTTATCAAGACTCATGGTGCAAAGACTGCTAATGCCTCTCAGTGGATCCATTTTACATGTAAAATATTGTTTTGAACAGTATTTGTATGATGGTAGTGTCCAGACTGAACATTTCAACCTAGGGTTATTTATATGTTGAGGATGTTTTAAACATAATCCTCTGTGGTTACAGCAGGAGACTACACTGAGTTTATCCTTGTTTTTCTAAATGTCTTCTAGGCCCAATTTTTATATTTTTTCTCCTTTTTACCAAAGTTGTAAATATATTTCTGACAAGGAGAATGTTTTTAGATCCAATAAAAAATAATTGCTTGTTGTGAAATGTACTCTCCTCATATTGGGGGGGTGTTAGTCTTTCAGTGATCATTTGTATCATATTTTATGGTTTGCATTTCCAATAAAAAAAATACATTTTTACAAACTCTGACTTCATGCTTTGATTGAATACACATCATTCTGAAAATAATTTATTTTGAAAAAATAAACGTACATGGTATGAAATGTTTTACACATTTGTGTATGCGTTCTGGCAACATAGCTGATTGCTAAACTATTTATTGTACATGAAAGTTGTATTACAAAGTGAAAAAAGGTCAAAACACTCCATAACTACATTCTATAGCATATATCTGCTCTACTGTATGTGCTTATGTAGACGGGTAACACCTCGATCACACCAACATTGTTTGGCATTTTGGTACACCAAAAGCACATTCACTTCAAATGGAACGCTGCGTTTGCCTTACAGCATTGCGTTGCAGAGGCAGTTGCAGTGCGTTCTGTGTGGTACACGTGTTGGATTTATCGAACGTATGCACCAAACTGTATGTGTGACGGCTTGACAGAAATAGTAGCAAAAGATGAATGTTGAACTTTGTTGCACACATGCAGATGATGCTGCTGCGTACTATTTCATGCAAAAGACTATCGATGTGATCAAGGCGTTAGGTAACAACGTCATGAAAACGATGCACACGCGTCAATGGGGCAGAAGTCTGTGTTGTGATTCTGAATGGCCAGATAGCTAGCAACAATAACAAGAAGCTGCCAGTGGGGAATCGTAGGTGGCTCGTTTCAACTAGTTTAATCTTGTTCTTGATACCATGTCTTGTTTTGAGGTGTTTTGACTGATGTCACATCAATGCTAATACGGCAAAATTCGCTAGCTAGCTAACCAACAACTGTAACGATGTATTTGAGAGAGAAGTGCTCATTGTGCAAATGTATTTGTTTTTAAAAAAACATTGGAGACTAAATATAGTTTACATGTTGTCAACAATCTAAGCCAACACTGTCTCGTTTGCCCCAACCCGTATATGGCACTTGTGAAACCATAAGATTATCATACAAATAGTCTGCTATACATATGATCGTATAAATAACGGCTAATGCCAAATATATGCACTTCTTCCTCCGGAGTGTAGTGTTGCACCACAGCACGCAAAACTATCAGAAACAGCAGTCACAGGACCAGCAATATCTCTGGTAAGGCACTAGGGGTCACTAGATACTGCCAGTCTGATCCCTCCTCAGGTCCTTGTCACTTGATTAGCAGTCCAAACAGCTGCTTCTCTTGAATGCGCTCTGTGTGATACTGAACAGCCCAGAAACATCCACAGTCCTCCATTCTTGACACCAGACATGCACACGAGTCTATAGAAGAGCTTGCATGTGGATTAGTATGACCATGGAGGTGTGTGTATTCCCCTGCCAACCTCTTATTCACAGGCTGTCTTATAGACAGTCTTTATACACAGTCTTTATACACAAAGCTATGTAGATACAGTCCTTATACACTGGTCTGGTTCAGCTCTCAGCGCTCCATTCCCCTGGACAGTTGTGTGAGTTTGCGCTGGTTGTCGATCACTTCAAAGTTCTGAACATAGTGGCGGATGTTGCTAGGATTCCGGAGAGGGAGGGACTGCTCAGAATCTGGACAAGCGACAAAGAGGGAGATTGTTTCTTAACACCTAACACAGAAGAGCTACATGTACGTAATCTCATTTGAAGCTCTGAGTGGAAAATGAGTTAAGCATTGAGGCATAGCATACATGTAGACACCCGAATGGAAGGCGCCTCCAGAAACATTCTGTCTGCGAGTCCCTTCTGAGGTGAGGAAGGCACTGCAGGAGAAAGAACCATCGAGTGTGAACACCATGCCCCAACATTGTCCTTTTTCCATTCTATTCTACAACTTTTTCATTTTGTTGTCTTACCGTAAGGTGTGCTTCTGCACCCTCGAACGATCTTCACTGTCTTGGCAATCATGCGCTGAAACAGTGAAAAGAAAAGGCGGCTTATTTAGCCAATAGTTTACAAGACAAAAAGAGAAGACATAAGGGCTGATGTAAGAATTTGATATTTAGGCTAGACAACTCACCATTTTCTCAAAATTGACCAGTTTTTCCGTGTAGTTCTTGTTTCCCTCGTGGATGAAAGTCATGTCTAGAGGAACATTTGGCGAACAGAACAACATACTGGCTCAGTATAGGGTCATGTAGACTTTACTCAGGTATCGAATGTTACAATTATCATAAGAGGTTTCTAACAAAGCATTATTACCTTTTAGTAGCAGAGGCATGAAGGGGATGTAGGGAGGACTGAGCTTTGCCACAGCCAGTCTGTAGGCTCTGTGGTTACGTGATGGATCCTGACATATTAAGAGAAATACACACATCTCCATTAGCTCTAGTTATACAGGAAATATAGGCCAAAAAAAATCACATATTACGAAGGAAGGAAAACATGATTCATACACACAGTGGAAATGAGGGGGAGGGATTGACAAGTGGCCTGTGGTGTCACCTGTTGTTATCTATGACATTTAGTAGAACACTTTGTTATAAAGCGTGTACATTAACTCACTCACCATTAACCTCTCGTAGGCACAATAGACCCTTTTCGTCTTACTCGGCACTCTCTGTCAACAACAACAACTGTTACTCCTCTGATATCCATTTCACATGTTATAAATAAAATGCAATGTTATTATAAGCGATCCTAAAAATGTAGGTCATTGTCCCCAGCAGGCCTCACCTCCCAGGTCTTGTAAAGTCTCTGTACAGCACTGTTGCTTAGACCAAACATCACAGCAAAGAACGAATTGAGATTTTTCTGCTCCTTCAACCTGAAACAGGAAACACAGCCAGTAACAGCTGTGGGAAAACTAAACACATACATGACCAAAATGGTTATTAGAGCACCAGTGTCTACAGACATTACCAATATTTTAACTGGATATGAAAACATGATTTCTGCTGGTATGTTGAATATTTTTTGTATATAGTGTGTAATTGTACAAAATAACCAATACAGTATACGGCTCTGTAGGGATATTTACCCCTAAGATAACATAGTCATTAATCTGCACGTTACAAGGTAAACTGTGTCTTAATTTAAGTGAGACTCACATGGCGGCCATCTTGATGAACTTCTTCAGCAGCATGGCTCTCTTCATCAGGTCAGCACACAGACACACCTCCGTCACCACCCAGTACTGCACCTCGTTGAAGCGATGCACAAAACGCTCCAGGTTAGCTGTGGTGGCGCCTGGGAATTTATGTCGCCCAAATATATAGTACACTAGTTCCACCTGGTGGGAGAAACACATTCATTTACCATCCATATGTACTGTGGCACACTAAACACAGATTCAAAGTTTTTGTTAGTACCCAAACATATCAAGCAACCATCCAATGGACTAAACCTTCAATTTGGCTTAACATTTGAACTTGACTTGAACTTGATTTTCTTGTCAAATAGGTATTTTGACCTCAGTGGCACAACCTGGTTAAATAAACTTGCATAAAAAGAGGTGTGTGTGTCAGATGAACACGTGGCCAATACAGGGTAGTAGTGTGTCAGGTGAGGAGTCGACCTGATGACTGATATGATGCTGCAGTAACAGTTACCAGAGAGAGGATGACTCAGACACATGCCTGAGTGACAGACAGTGAATCCTTTAGGCCTGTTTATACCTGGTGCTAAAATGTGTCCTGTGCCCACTTTTTCAGACAAGTGTAGACGATTCAAATACATTTTGTTAACTGACTGTGATCAGATCTTACAAGTGTAAACAGACAAGATCAAGACAAGATCAGGACGAATGATGCACGTTAGAGTATAATCAGGGCTATTGTTGTTCTGAGACAGCTCACATCTGAGTCACCAGACCTTGTCAAACCAGCTACCCACCACAGTGCATACCCACATGTGAGATAGATGTCATACCCTTAATAGACATGTACATTTGAGTCATTTAGCAGATGCTGTTAACCAGACTGCATACATTTTCAAACTTTTCTACCTCATTCCTTATTATTCCTTACCTTATTAACTAAGCCCCTTATTCAGGGAAATGGTACATACTGGTGATACTCAGTATTTAAAGCTGGGCAGCAAATGATCCCAGTCAAGCGCCCATTGCAAGCATACGTCACAGTTTCTCCACTTTTAACTCTTATCCTGCTGGTCCCAAATCCATAACTTCCACTCCATAACATTGGCAAAGCTCTGGCATGGGCTCACCTCATTTCCTTCCTTACCTCATGCATGGCGGTAAACAGTTCCCAGTCGTAGTTGGTGAGCTGGCTGGCGATGTCCTTGGAACACATCTGCTCCAAAGTGTCAATGGTGCTCTGATCAGGGCCCTGCTGCTCCTTCAGGGGCATCTTTCAAGGTGCCAGAGAACAAACACCATAAATAATGCCATGAAATCACACAAATATCTATGAACGGTATGCTATGATGACAGTCTGGGGATGTTTTTCTCTGATTCACCATGCAGTGTAGTTCTTAAGTTATAGATAAGGTATATATGGTCATCTCAGCACCCATGAGAGACTATAGAGTAGGTGAGGTTAGGACTCACCAGTTGTTCCACCTGGCTGGCAGTGCAGAGGAATAGTCTCTCATTCAGCCCCAGGGAGGTGTAGACTGCTGTGGCGTCCAGCTTCAGCTGAGCCCTGTCTATGATACAGCAAAGCCAAACCCTTTAACACACAATACCTCAGAGGCACACATCCCAACTTAACATCAACACTCACTGAGAGTTACACACTCTCTCAATAAAACTCAATCTCAAATGATATGTTACAAGACATTAACATGCACATATACAAAATCGTAAAGGTATGAATATAACTGCTCTTGCCTGAAGGAGGGAGTATTGTACCAAGTGTACAAACTGAAAAGGAAATAATGAATATCCTGTACAGCTGTATCTTAGAAAAGGGCTTCATATTGCTTCCAGATGACATGGAAAAAGAAAGAATAGCCACGCACCTCCCATGGAGTTCATTTTGACCAGGGCGTGGTCTCCTCCTGGGTTTACCAGCGATGACATCATTTCCTGAACAGAGGTGTTCACCGGCAGCATCAGAGTGATTGACGTATGGTCTGGCCGGAAGATCTCATACAATACTAGGAGAGAAAACACAGAGACATGGGAAAGGAAGTTAAGCATTAAAGGCCCAGTGCAGTCAAAAATGTGATTGTGTTTTATATATAGTTCCATACTATGAGGTTGGAATAATACTGTGAAATTGTGAAAATTATGATAATGCCCTTTTAGTGTAAGAGCTGTTTGAAAAGACCACCTGAAATTTCAGCCTGTTTTGGTGGGATGGAGTTTTAGCCTGCCTGGTGAAATCCTCAGGTTGTAAATTAGTTAATATACCAATAAGAAAGATAGTTCCAAACCTCTGTCAATAACAGCTAGTTTTCAGTTTCCCCCTCCCCACTCCCAGACACTCCCAGAAATTGTTATTTGTTTAATAATTTTAAACAATCACAGTAAGGTACTTAATTTTTACCCAGAAATGATTTGATATTGAGATTTTTTTTAAACAGCTGCATTGGACATTTAAAAAAAAGTATAGCAACAACCATTTACATTGATCCATCTGTAAGTGCATTTCATGGTTACAGTGGGCTGCCAATGGTTAACCAATAGTTAGTAAACAGAAAAAAGGCTAATTGTGCATTTTGTGTCATTATAGAGAAGGCATAGTCATTACCATGCTATTCATGACATAGTTATTACCATGCTATCTATGGTAGTAGTAGTCTCACTGACCTTTGTCCTTTGATCTGATTGGCAGACACTTCCCCACTGGCTCCTCACAACTGGAAAACCAGTCAAACTGATGGTTAAGCTATTGGAAACAAACAATAGACAGAGTAAGTCAGCCACAAGTGTGACTTTTCATTTCTCTATGTTTTTTATGCTTTTAATCTTTTAACTTTTAGCTCCAGCAGCTCTGAAGACTAACATGCTGTGTTATAAAGGTTGGAGTTATATTGTTTCTTCTGCTATCTCCCAATCTGTCTAAGTAAAGAGAGCATGTCATGTGGTAATAAACAGAGATGCAGATCTATTTGTGTGTGCAAGAATGACCTTTATGAGCCTTTATTAATGTGGTTCAACTTACTCTTGTCAGTGACCCGAGTTCATTCTCAAGCCTGGAAAGATATTGAAAAATACAAAAATGATAGTAACCTAATTCAAATCTCAAATCCAGATTCCAGAAATATTCTTATTGGCTTGGTTACGATACTCCATAATGTTATCAATATGACTGTAAAGGAAAGAACATGACTTTTGCTTTTGTTTCACATTCCTGTGATCACAAGTCTCCATCCTATCCATCCCAAAATATATTGAACTTTGACCTCCATTATTCACCCTATGGGCCCAAAAGTTGTGCATTTCCGATGCACCCTGGGTAATGGGGTGGCAGGTAGCCTAGTGGTTAGAGCGTTGGACTTGTAACCGAAAGGTTGCAAGATCGAATTCCCGAGCTGGCAAGGTAAAAATCTGTCGTTCTGCCCCTGAACAAGGCAGTTAACCCACTGTTCCTAGGCCGTCATTGAAAATAAGAATTTGTTCTTAAATGACTTGCCTAGTTAAATTAAGGTAAAATAAATAAAAATGTGTTATTACTCACACTCTGGTTCTCCTCCTGTCTCTGAGCTGCTCCCTCAGCATACTGGACAGACGGGAGTCACCTGCCACCTCCTCCCCCAGCCTCTGTCATGCATAGAAACACTCTATGTATAAACACTGAATGTATATTGTATTTTTACACACAGAAACAACACACAGGCCATGATTCAATACAATATACTGCACAATTTACTGTATAACAGATTTTTCAGAGTGTGATATTTGGATAACATTGATATAAGGCTATTTTTATACTCTATATTCTTTATACTCTATATCTATACCACATATATAATCTATGAATATGTGTTTGGTTATAGAGAATCGCACTACCCCCTTCAGTCACCTCCAGGAAGTCTACAGCGATGGGGTCATCTTTGAGCAGCTGGCCGAACAGCGCCACCCACTGGCAAATCAACTTCACTATCTTCTGCTTGGTGTTGAGGGCATAGGCTGCCTTCTCCAGATCTGAGCCCTCAGAAGGCTCGGCATGGTAGGTGCACTCAGGGATAAGGAAGAGGACCAACACATCTGAACAACAGCTTAACACAGCTATTCTAGACCTAGACCACTGTCTGAGCTGCTTTTTTGGAGAAGCTGGATGCTTTGGTTTAATTATGTTCATTTGTTTTATTTATTTAATTTAATAACATTTAAACGTTTAATTTGTTTTTCAGTACACAGATTCAAAATACTCCCACAAATGTTGGGTATGTGATCCTCTTAGAGACAAAGTGTAAGTAAATAGAAATAAACACAGCTTAGGACATCATCATCATCATCATCATCACACAACCACTACCACCACCGTCATCATCACCACCATCATCATAATCATCCAAAGGATATTGGTGTTGCAGGGCCGGGCAAAGCTGGCTGGAGGGCATGAAGACCCTGTGGGTTAGCAGGAAGTCGCTCACACAGGGATCTGTGGGCACAGACAGAACAACACATAACTCACTAACAAGGACTAATGGCACTCTGTGTCCCTCCACTTTGTGCCCCATCCACTTCCTCCCTGAAAAACACAGGCGCAATGAGTCATCTGATGGCTTTTAGTGAGCGGATATAAAATACATTTCCAGGAATGTGCCTGGCCTGATTCTGCCTGTTCTTTTCTGTCTTTGTTGGCTGTTTCATGTGAGTGACCAAAACAAACCGTTCCCATGAAACCAGAAACAATCTTTAAAGTTTGACTGAGGATTCAGATGTGAAGCTACTGTGTGGTCATCCTGGTACAGTATAGTGTGTTTTGTATTTATTATTATGGGTCCCCACTCTTCCTGGGGTCCGACAGAATTAAGGTATTTATACAATTTAAAAAACATTAAAATACATTCATTACAGAATTAACAACACACTGAGTGTGTGCCCTCAGGCCCATACTCCACTACCACATATCTACAACACATAATCCATGTGTACGTGTGTATAGTATGTTATCATGTGTGTGTATGCATGTGTCTGTGCCTATGTTTGTGTTGCTTCACAGTCCCCGCTGTTCTATAAGGTGTATTTTTATCTGCTTTTTAAATCTGATTCTACTGCTTGCATCAGTTACCTTATGTGGAATAGAGTTTAATGTAGTCATGGCTCTATGTAGTACTGTGAGCCCCTCATAGTGTGTTCTGAACTTGGGGACTGTGAAAAGACCTCTGGTGGCATGTCTTGTGGGGTATGCATGGGTGTTCGAGCTGCGTGCTAGTATTTTAAACAGACAGCTCAGTACCTTCAGCTTGTCAACACTTCTTAAGAAAACAAGTAATGATGATGTCAATCTCTCTTCCACTTTGAGCCATGAGAGATTGACATGCATGTCATTAATGTAAGCTCTCTGTGTACTTTTAAGGGCCAGCTGTGCTGCCCTGTTCTGAGCCAACTGCAATTTTCCCAAGTCCATATTTGTGGCACCTGGCCACACTACTGAACAGTAGTCCAGGTGTGACAAAACCAGGGCCTGTAGGACCTGCCTTGTTGATAGTGTTGTTAAGAAGGCAGAGCAGTGCTTTATTATGGACAGACTTCTCCCCATTTTAACTACTGTTGTATCAATATGTTTTG